>NC_133618.1:287057051-287355051 GCF_048593235.1 Sminthopsis crassicaudata
AGTGCTAAGACTTATTCTGAATTTCAGAAACCAATTCATCACTGCAAATCCACAACAGTCTGGTGAGTGGTGCATATGTGTTAGACCCACATTAATAGATATATGAGGAAGATGTAGCTTCTCCTGGGTTTCAGGCATACTTACTTCTACCTGGACACAAATAAATAAATAACTAAGACATATAGAAGTTGTTTGTTAATTTATAATTAGAAGATTCTGAGCAAAGTATTCTACATGGTTGCAATTGAAATTTCCAATTTTTTTTTTTTTGCTATTCTCCTCCACCTGTAAATTAATGTTAGCCAGATTTGGGACCACTAAGAGAAGACACTAAAATTTAATGGATGTCATCACTTTATTTTAAAATAATTGTTCAAAATAGTATAATGTCTTTAGAGTTTCGATGATCTCTAAAAATATCTTTTAAAATTTTTGATAAATATCTGTGATATACTGATCACTTGCCAATGTACTGATCACTGTGCTAATGCCACAACCATTCCTTATAATAAAGAAATGCAGTCAACTTAAACAAACACTTTGGGTATGTCTGGTTTTGCACTTATATTCTGGGAAAGAGAGAGGAGAGTGTGGCGTTTTATCATCAGTTTTATGGGTTCATGACTGGTTATTCCTTTGATCAGAGTTCTGATATCTTTAAATGTGGTGAAATTTTCTTTGAAAAACTTTAAAAAAATGTTTTAGATCTTTTTAAAAAACATGTAAATGGAGTTTGAAAAAGAATATATTTCTCAAATGCAGGTACTAAGAGTACTCTAGAAAAAGAGATCTTGTATGTCAGAATATTATGATTTTGATAATGCTTCAGATGTAACATTTCTGTTTGAATCTTGGAATCAACCTTGGGAATTTTACCCTTGATTTGGCAAAGAGATTTTGTTTCGGCTTGGGCTTTCTTGTTTTCTTGACTCCAACTGTTTTGTTTATCTGAGACTGCTTTCCATCCTTTATTCTCATGTTCATTCCCTTGCTTTCTGATCCCCTGCCTTGTATTTCATTTTCTTAACTCTCATCCCTAAAGATTTCCTTTCAAAATACAGGCATATTTCTAAGAAAATGGCTTGGGGAGCAGGCTCCCTGGGGAACAGGTTTCAAGAAATGAAATAACTCAGCTTAAACATAACAATGAATCACTCATGGGCTGGGCTAGAAAGTCAGGAAAAGGTACTGGATCATTTGCATGGTCCTTGTCTGGCAGTTCTAACTTCTTCATGACAATGAATTATCCAATAAGTTTGTCTAGGGGTGTCGGAGTCCTTTTGGAGTACACAGTTAAATGAAAGCTTTAACATCACTTGAGTCAATGTCAGGTATTGGACTCATCGGTACAACTTTGAGAAACTTTTCTCAAAAACTGTTCAAGTCCCAGAATATTACAGCTGCACATGTTATAAGAGATTATGGAAGACAGCTGGGGCTGCTGCTGATAGCTGAGCAAAAGCAGGTCTGCCTGTCTAGTCTGATTATTAGAGGCTTTCCAGTGGGGCACAAGGTAAAGTTAAGTAGAGGCTATGCTTCTAGCTATCACAGAATCACAGATCATTGGTCCCCAGAGATCATCCAATTCATTCATATGCCTTTTAATTTTTTTACATAACCATTCTGAATTTATCGATAAATCAATTACAATATGGCTCATTCTTGCTAATAAATTGAAAGACTTAGCTATCATAATGCATAAACTTATGTCATTCTGCTCATACTTTCCAGTGATAAATTCAAAAGGCATTTTTGAACAATGTAGAGTAATACTGTATCATTGTAGGTGTTTTGAAGTAGGAGAAACAGTGAGTAGAGATTGACACAAAAAGCATTCTTTGAACTTCCCAGACATCCTAGGTTTAAGCCCCTTTATAATCTGGCCCCTTTCTACTTTTCTAGTCTTCTTACACCTTAAACTTAGGGGTTTGCAGGGCTCAACTCATAAAGCCAATTGTTAAATTTTTAGTGTAAGCATTTCTACTTCAGAAATTGCAAGTACTACAAATCAGGATTTGATTTATACACACACACACACACACACATACAAGATTAAACAATAATAATTTGGTGAATCACACAGGATGAGTTTGAATTAAATTATTCTGATTCTAAAACTAGTCATCTTTCTCCTTCTGCTTCTGTAGTATGTCCTTTCATTTAGTATATTCCATGAAACCCAGGATATAGATAAACAATTTGGTAGGCAATACTTTATTAGTGAAGCACATTTTGGCAATAAACCAATATAAATAAGGAACTTCCAGTTTTTAGAGTAGTCTAGATTTAAAGCTATAACCTTTCCTTCTTTCAGGGGAACTCCTAAATCCTGAATTATTCTTGGAAGTCTCTTCGGAATTTAGGTCAGACATGAATTTGGCATAATCAGTTGCCACTTCAAGGAATGATCTTATTAAATGCTGATTTAAATACTTTTATGGAGGCAGTATAGATACTTTTGACCTTGAATCAAAGCATTTTTCTTTCTTACCCAGAGCACGGCCCAATGCTACCCTCTGACATTATGTTACTCCTTATTATAGTCATCTATAATGGCTATTTGGTTTTCTTTAGCCTTAAAAAATGGTATAATAAGTAGCAGATACTCAGAGATAGAAAATTATCTTAAAAAGATATTTTTTAAGAGAAAATCTAGTCAAACTTTTTTTTTTTTTTACTGATGAGGGAAGCTGGATTTTGTAATTACATCTACTATGTTCAAAGTACTTTCATTTTCAGGGTTCACAATTATGACTGTGAATCATAAATAAAAATTAGCTATTTATGAATATTTTTATTATAGAATTATTCATTTAGGGAATTCAGAAGTTTTTTTTTTAGTTTGTGAACACAAACCATCAATTTATTTAAACAACCTTAACAAGTAGTTATATGACATATGCTCTATACCTTTAGTGATTGCAGCCTTTCAGAATTGGAAGAGGCCTCAGTGGCCATCAAGACCATCCTTAAAAAAATTCCTCCAATAACTTACTTGACAAATAGTCATTCAGCCTTTGATTGAAGACTTTCAATGAAAGGAATCTACTGTTGTGTGTTCTAATGAAGCTCCATAGAGAGATTGGACCCAAATATCCTTATAACTTAAGGGAATGGTAGGGTTAAGTGATGGGTTTTTTTTGTATGTTGGTTCATTTTTTAAAATTAAAAAAAAAAAACTTTGTTGTTGGTTCATTTTTTTAAAGAATTAGTAGAGTGAAAATGTTTATAAACTACAGGAAAAATCTCAATAGACACAGAGAGGTTCAAGTTGAGAGAGACAGTCAAGATGAATAAATCAACACGCATGGAGAAGAAAGAGAAGGTGAGTAGAGAGATTAGCCTTGAGTAAAAGAATGGTTACCTCTTCAAAGACAGGGATGAAAAAATGAAGACCCAGAATATTATATAAGGGTTTTAAAATGTGAAATAAAGGAAAAGATGACTTCCATTTTCTAAGTCTAACAGTGATGGAGATTGCTGAATTGGTAAAGAGATAGACTGGGTCCTTTAATATTTCGCCAATTTCTTGTGGATTGGACTATTCCTTTTGAGTATAATTCTTACCAGGCTCTACTTCAGAAGAGCAGCTTAACTTTTGAATCAAGTTTGAAAAAAATAGCAAAGGATCTTACTAAGGTAAGTACTAGCTCCATCACTCTCTGTTCATTATTGATTTATTAAAATATTTTGAGAAAAATTAGTATATTATCTGAGTAATGGAAAGGTGCTTAATTGAACAAATGACTATCTTCTAAAGCTTTGCGCCTTCAGCCAGAAATTTTGATCTGGAAAAATAATGAAGTTTTAAATCTCTCTGACATCTTTAGCTGGGCCTTCCCTAATGCTTTACTTTCAATAACACTTCAATAATAACCCATACAGATTAAAAATGCAAATAGTCAACTGCTTTTATCATAATCAATCACTAGCTTAAACATAGACAAGTGCAATTTTTTAACAAAAATTTTTCTCTAGTGTCTCTTTCCATCTTTCCTCCCAGAGAGCCACCCTATGTATCAAAATAAATAAATAATTGACATAATTTGTGTATTGAAAAAGTCTGAAAATATGTATAACATACCACCTGTAGAGATATGTGACTGCCCATCTCTACAAGGCATGTCAGTAAATCTCTTCTCATATCTCTTGAAAGCTTTACTTGAACTTTTAAATTTTGTAGTTATTTACTTTTCATTGTTCTGCAGGTGTTTTTCCTACTTATATTGTGGTAGTCATTATTTATATTGTGCAAACATTTATATTGTGCACTACTTATTTTACTTTGCATCCAAGCTTGTAAATCTTTTTAGGTTTTTCTGTATTCATCATATTCCTATTTCTTAGAGCATAGTAATATGCCATGACATTTATGTACCGTAATTTCTTTAGCCATACTCCAATTGCTGGATATCTACTTTACTTCTAATTCTCTGGTATCACAAAAAGTGCTGCTATAAATATTTTGGGGGCATATTAGAATTTCCTTCTTATAGTGTATAAGCCTAGTAGTAGAATCTTAGTTTCTCTGTTCTTCTTTGTAGCGTGTTTGCCCTAACAGATTCTATTCTAATTCCCTGAATTCAGAAATATCATGTACCTTGCTCAATGGATTTGGTATTTCTAATAATTTCTATCCTGACATGACACACTTTCTGCTTTATTCTCTCATCATAACTTGGTCTCATTCTTTTACTGTAAATTTGTTTTTGTTGGTTCTGTTCATTTCCCTCTATTTTTGGCATCATTGGCTCCATGATTCCTTTCCTGAGGGGCTTTACAGATCCCTGAAGACTTTTGGATTGTTTGTTTAAGTTTTTGTAGTAAGAGTTCTTTATTAAGACTATGGTTCTAAATATTTGTTTTTGACTCAATATATAGACAAAAGCCTTTTGAGGACCTGCCAATGAGTCACTATTTCAGCTTGTTAGATAGATAGATAAATAGGTAGAGCACTTAGTAAACATTTACTAAGGGATCACATGATGGTCAGAAGAAGTGATATTAGGACACAGTCAAAGTTTCTCTTAAGAACTTAAGGACCACTCTCATGGCATGTCCTCATCAGAGCAGGTATGCTATGTGAACAAAGCAGAATTGAAATTGCTCAAAAGAAAGAAGACATGCAAATTAAGAGAATCTTCCCTAAATATTCACATGAATCATTTGTTCCTGACCTGTGGTAGAATACTCCAAGACTATACTGGTCTAATCAATAATGGCAGAACATAATGTAATTTGATTCCAATATAGTGATGTTCATTTTGGTTCTCTTTAAAAACAAAACAAAACAAACAAACAAAAACAACAACAACAACAACCAACCCTGAGTCAGGCACTATGATGATCTTTGAGGATATAAATGCTATACAATGAGAGTTCTCCAGGCATTAAATTCTAATGAGAAAGATAATACATAAAGGGGAATTGGAAAGAAAGGCTCATAGAAGAGAAATAGAGAAATGGATTCAAGAGCCTTGTGGAGCCTCATGAAATGGTGGTCTGAGCCACTGACTTAGAAATAAAAAGGTAGGGCTGAGGATGAAGGAATATATCTGTCTAGTTCAGTGAAACCGAATGGTAAAGATGGAACAAAACATGTATCTAACAAACAAACAAACAAAAAACACATAGTTTCAAAACATTTTGTTCTACCAACTTAAACACTGAGCAGATGACCATATATCATAATGGATCTTTTTTTAATCTTCACACTATATCAGATTTTTCTAATTGCCAAAGATAAAGTTAAAGACTAATTAATGAGTTATCGAAACAACAAACTATATTTACTAGGTTTCCAGACAATTTGATGGGATTTCTATCTGGCTTATGAATAAAATAATTTCCTTTGTGCATTGTTGAAGGATTTAGTGTCAGGCTAGATTGCTATGGCATATTAAAATGTCATATAATGGCATCAAGATAGAAAACAGATAATATTTTTATATCACTGATTTGGGGGATCATTCTAAAAAGAGATATTAATTTGCAAACATTTTGGAATATTGTAAAAAGAGTCACTCTTCCAGTGACATAATCATTCAAGTCTATCAAAGGCAAAAAACACCCATATATACCCATCATCTATCTACTTTAAGGATTATGATTGCTTGTCTATACTTGCTGAGGCTGTTAGAATAACAGTGTAGTCACTCAATGATTTAATATTAGGCAGACAACTTGAAAAGTCTTGCTTTTTTGACCTTTGGTGTTTCTGTAAGACATTTCCCCCCCTTTTAAGAACACTTAGAATCTTTTTTATACTGAGCTTCATTTCCAATGGAATTATAAGAGATCTTGGTTCTATCTTAAGGGAGTTAGCCTCTCTCTTCTAAAATACCACCTTGGATTTGTTATCATGTCACATTACGAACTTTCTGTTTTCTGAGATCAAATTCTCTTAATAATGGCAGCATGGTATAATGGATAGAAAATGTGTCCTTTTAGTTAAGAAGACTTTTGTCCAAGTACAAGACAAAAACTGAATGTATAATCTTAAGCAAGATATTACCCTTTCAGTGTTCTAGGCAATTCCCCAAGACAGCAGTTCACAAATTTTTTGTCCCTAGTTTTACATTCCTAAAAATTATTAAGATTCCAAAGAGTTTTTGTTTATATTGGTTATATGTATTGGTATTTGTCACATTAGAAATAAATTTCAAATTAAATATTAATACAAATAGCATATTCTTATGAAAATAATTATATTTTCAAAAAACCAAATTAATAAAAAGTGACTATTTTACATATTGCTTTTACAGATTTCTCTAAGGTCTGACTTAATAGAAGGTAGTTGAATTCTTATATCTACTTCTATATTCAATTTGGGGATTTGTGGTTTTAGTTAAATTACAGCAAGAAAATCTGGCTTCATGTTATATAGTTAGACAAGGGAGGACAGTTAGATAAATAGTGATTGATTATTATGAAGAAAATTATTGAGATCTTACATATTCTCTGAAAGGATTTTGGCCAGCCCCATGGGCCCACAGACCATACTTTGAAAATAGGTGCTCTAAGACTTTTAGAGAAGGTGTCAATATGGTCTGATAGAAGGAAATATAAATAAAATCTTGGATCTCCATAATTTCAAATTTTCTTTATATTTTTATTTTTCTTTCCATTCTTTTGGCTTTCTCCACTCCCATGTCCTCTGATCCCCTTCTCTTCTCCCCTCCAAAAAGACTACCTTTACCCAAAATATATCCACATTATCACTAAAGGTTCCTTTTGCCTGGATGTGCTGTTTTTCAACCTCTCATATGTTTATTATTCCACAAACCTGATGCTGATTTTCTTTCATACTTGATTTAATTTATTATGTGAGTTTGTGTTCAATTTATGGATTTTGAGATGAATCTCTCTCATTGGTTCTTTACACTATGGAATGTATAAACCTGATTTATAAAAGTTCACTTCATTTTGATGTAAAAATAAAACATAGTATTTGATTTTGTCACAGTCGCATGGGGTTATTAAGGAGGGCAGAAAGATTTTTACACTCACAGAATTAGCTCTCTTTGATTATTTAGTCAGAGCAAAGAAGGGGGAAATTGACATTTGCCTGAGCTTGATATTTAAGCTCACATTGAACTTTGATTATTTCTGTTTTGGGGAAATATTTACATTGGTCTGTGGACTCTCTAAACAGCCTGCTGTGTTCAAATTTTGAGCAAATCAGCAACCCTAGTAGACCCTGGTGTGTTCAGACTGTAACATTCTTTATCTATGCAGTAGTTTCCAAACCTTTTAGTATTTTATTTTTTTTTTTTGCCTATCTTTGCCCAAAACTACCGTTAAATCACTTCCCATTTTAATCATTGATATTCTCGTTTCTAAGTTCTTTGGTTTTGAAAAAAAAAAAAAAGTCATATTCTATTTCAGGTTCCCTTCTTAGGTATGCAGATTTAATCAGAGTTGAAAGAAACTTTAGTAATCATCTTGTCCAACTTTTACCTGAAACATGAATCCCCTTTATAATATCCCTGATCAAAGTTGTCACCCAGCCTTCATTTGAATAGTCCCAATGGCAGCCAACTTACTAACCCTAGGGAAGTTCACTTTCATTTTTAGATAGCTCTAATTATTGGAAGATTTTTTTTTCATATTGAGCCTAAATATGACTATATTCCATTTCTTTTTATTGATAATTGTTCTTTCCTTTGAGGCTAGGTAGAATAGGTTGACTCTTTCCCCTTGACCAATGAAATAATTATTTTCAGTTCTCTCTTCTTCTTCAGTTTGTATTTATATCTTAGTTTAGCTATATTCTTTTCCTAAAGAATATAACCTCCTTGAGTGCAGAGAGTATTTTAAATTTAATTGTCACTTTATATTTTCAATACCTACCACAATGTCTTAAAGTAAATGCTTAGTACATTTTGTTTAATTGACTTGGTTTGAATTTTTATACAAAATAACTCTTCAAATACTTGAAAACACCATTTTTTCTCTTTTTTTCTCTGCTTTGACTTTTCTCGTTTTTTCAACTCATACCCTTTACTATATACAGTTCCAACCATGTCCTTTCACTGTCTGATAAATTCTAGTGGTATCCTATTGCCTCCAGGAGTAAATACAAACCGCTCCATTTGACATTCAAAACCCTTCATAACCCATTCCCTTCTGCCTTTGCATTCTTCTTCCATCTTATTCTTCTGCACATGCTCTTCACTGACTTCCTGGCATTACTTCAATAAGGTATTCCATCTTTTCTCTGGTTGTCTCCCATGCCTAGAATGCTGTCCTTTCTTCATCTCAACTACTAATGTCCTTGGATTTCTTTTAAGTCACAACTAAAATCCCACCATGTATAGAAAGCTTCCCCCAACCTTTCTCAATTCTAGTGCCTAACCTCTGTTCATTATTTCTTATTTATCCTTCCCTTCCTTGACATTAGGACTGGAAATTGAATTTTAAAAATGAGTAAAAAAAGAAAAAAAAATGAGTAAGCTTGAAGCTCTGACCACCTTTACATACCATTGTGTCATAAACTCCAGATGTATTATCTCAATCCTTGCTAGGATAATTCCTACTACTTTTGATTATTGCTTCACATCTTGCTGTCTCCTGCTCCCAGTCTTCTTATCTTGACCCCTTTCCTGTCAGAATTAAATTATGATCCTTTCCTAGAATTAGGGTTGTCTGTTCTCCCAGTGTCCTCAAACCTCTTATCTGCCTTTGTTTCCCCTATAAGATTGTATAGTCAACTTATGCATACTGTTTGCAAATCTTAGTTAACTAAAACTCTATATTTATATAAAGTTCTCTGCCTCAATTTCTCTGGTACCATTATATATGTATGATTTGTCTCTCCTATAAATTATGAGTTACTTGAAGGTGAGAACTATTTTTTTTGCCTCTTTTTATATCTCTAGCACTTAGTACAGTGCCTGGCACATCTTACTTATTAATTAACTAATTAATTAATTGATTTGTTTGGAATTATAATTATCCTGCTTATCCTTTTCTATCTTGCTTTAATTTTTGATTATTTCTTTAAGAATGTACTATCTAAAACTAAAAACATTACTCTAGATATGGTCCAAGTCAGAGTATTATGGTACTATTTTTTTTTTTGGTTTGAATGCAATTCTCAGTTAGTCAGTAAACATATACTAAGTGCCTATAATATTCCACAGGGTGCTAAACATTGGGGATACAAATACACACAAAGCTAATCCCTGCTCTCAAGGAGTTTACAATCAAATTGGGAAATACTACACATAAAAGAAAGTGAAAAAGAAAGGGGGCAGTATCTAACTTGGCAGGAAGATGAGGTGTTCCAAATAAGTTCATAATCAGTGTTGATGGAAAATGGGGAGAAAAACTACATTGGGCCTGGTCTTTATGTGGAGACCCTGGAAGCCATTGCCTTCCAATCAGAGGGAGGAAGGAGTATGGATGAGAGCTAAATAGGAGACTAACCTTATTCTTATAGATCTTATTCTTTCTCTATAGACCAGATCTTATGAGCATGAAACTGGATTTTTGATGTTTTTCATTCATTTCAGTCATGACTGACACTTTATGACCTCATTTGGGATTTTCGTGACAAAGATACTCATTTTTACAAATGTGAAACTGAGGCAAACAGAGTAAAGTGACTTTTTCTAGGGTCACCCAACTATTCAGTGTCTGAAATCAGATTTGAATTCATTAAAATGAGTCTTTCTGACTTCAGACCCAATACTTTATCCACATATGCCATCTAGCTGTCCATTGAAACCCAGAATTCCTGAATTGTGGTTCTGCAGTGTATTTGTGAACCAATCAAAACCGCTCTCAGTTTTCATTTCCACCCACACTACCTTTTTCCCATCTATTCAATGGAAAACTTTGTTTCATATATAACTAGAAACTATTCACCATGAGCTCTTTCTTCCTACTCTGAACCACAAAACTTCTTGAAACTACTCCCCTTTTCTTTTCTTTTCTTTTTTCTCCTTTCTTTTTTTCTTTTCTTTTTTTCTCCTTTCTTTCTTTCTTTCTTTCTTTCTTTCTTTCTTTCTTTCTTTCTTTCTTTCTTTCTTTCTTTCTTTCTTTCTTTCTTTCTTTCTTCCTTCCTTCCTTCCTTCCTTCCTTCCTTCCTTCCTTCCTTCCTTCCTTCCTTCCTTCCTTCCTTCTTTCTTTCTTTCTTTCTTTCTTTCTTTCTTTCTTTCTTTCTTTCTTTCTTTCTTTCTTTCTTTCTTTCTTTCTTTCTTTCTTTCTTTCTTTCTTTCTTTCTTTCTTTCTTTCTTTCTTTCTTTCTTTCTTTCTTTCTTTCTTTCTTTCTTTCTTTCTTTCTTTCTTTCTTTCTTTCTTTCTTTCTTTCTTTCTTTCTTTCTTTCTTTCTTGACTCTTGTAAAGTCTTTATCTACCAAGGCTTTACCTTATCTGCTGGTTCCTTTCCTACTGCTTATATATTCAGGTTTCCCCCATTCTTAAAAAAAAATAAACAAGCAAATTATCAAAACCCACTAAATTCTATCCTTAATATTACCATACTTTCAAGTTACTGTTTAGTTTTGTGTTTTTTTTTCTTACAGTAAAACTTGAAAAATGTTTTTATAATCATTGATCCTACTTTCTATCCTCTCATTGCTTAACCCCTTAATATCTCTCTTCTGCATAACACTTGAACTAGGCATATTTGAAGTAACTTCTTTCCCCAAAGTTACCAATGACCTAATTTCTCACTTGAATAGTTTTCTCTCAGTCCTCATCTTTCTTGATTTCTCTATGGAATTTGACACTTGTAATCATATTTGGTTTCCATGAAATGATTCTATTGTGATTCTCCCCTATCTGTCCGAGTATCTCTGCACTATTTCCATATTCCTGGACTGCATTCTTTATTTCCCCTCCCCCTGCCATTTATAATTTCTACCTTCTTTCAAATCACAGCTCTAATTGACTTACATAAGACCTTTCCTTTTTGCATTTCTATTACCACCTTACCCACCTGGAACATAGTAGATACTTTAAAAATGCTTACTGTTGGATTGAAATGTGATGTGTAAAAATCCTGTATAACTATAATGTCTTACAAAAATGTGAGTTATTGTTATTACTATCATGAATGCATCCTAAAATCAAGTCATATCACATCATTGGTTTGAAGTTCAACAAAATTCTTATGCATTTATTTTTATTTTACTTTTATATGAACTGCAACTTAGTCAACTTTTTCATATTTTATACTTCTTTCCCTGATGATTTGAATCTAGATAATGACATTCTGATTGTGTCATAAATCACATTAGCTATTTTCTCAGATTTATGATATCTGAAAATTTAAATAAATTTGCTGACTCTGTCTTCATTCAGATTGTTATTTAAAATGTGGAAAAAACAAGACTGAGTATAAAATCAGAAGGGTTTCCTCTAGAGAGATGGCTCCAGATTGAGGTCAGAACATCAAATAACATTTGAGAAAGTATTATTCTGAACCTGAACAGAATAGAAAGATTATCATCTTGACTTAGATATTTAAAGGAACAGGAAAGTTTATAATGAAGAAATATATTTATTTTTAATTCTAAGTTTGTAAAGGTAAGCTCAACTTAGTGTCATACCTTCTCTTGGCATCTCAGTTACTTTAGCTTTTTCAGTTTTGCAGTCAGTTCTTCTGTCAATGGCACAATGATATTAGATACTTTGACTCGGTATATTTGTGATCTAACTGATATGAACATTTGTTCTATCAATAAAGACTATATTTCATCCATACCCATCCAATATGTTTGACTCTATTTAGTCTCAGTCAACTAGAATTTATTAAATGTCAGGTATTGGGTTAAGCACTGATGATACAAAGAAAGGGAAAAAAGAGAAGTCCCTCCTCTAAAGAAGTTCACAGCACAATGGGAGAGACAACTAAAAATAATTTGTCTATTTCTCCCTATAAGTTTGTCACAACTTCATTCAGTTTGCTGAGACTTTTCTCTCTTTTGGAACAAAGAGGAAGCCAAAAGAGAAGACAAAAGAAACTAAGAGCAATATCAGAGAAGCATGTTGGCTGTCAATGGGTCCAACTTTTGGCTCTTGATATGTGACCATCACACTTTTTTTTTTCACTTGTATTTTTTGTTTGTATATACTATTTTTTTTCTTCTTGTAATAAGTGGTAGCCTGCTGATACTTATTAATACTTTTCATTGCTTGCTCAGTGACATTTATTTTAATTTCTTCAGAGTATATTGTTCTATGTCTAATAGCCAAATAAAAATAGTGGGGAAAATATATTGGTATTAAATTGGTGCATTTCTTTGTCTCAGGAAACCTTATAATTTAAAGTTCATCTTATTGCAAATGTATTCAGAGTGGGAAACTCATTTCATTACCTTTATTTTCCCTTCTTTTGTCCTATGATTCCCAAGAATGGGATAGCAGGAATTATTACCATTTAGGAAGTCTTTCTGAAACATATTAAATGACTCAGATGCCTTCAGCTTCTGGCTCATTAACTGTCAGGACTCAGCAAAAGTAGTACAGTCTTTACAATGTTCAGTAACAAGCAGACAATCTCCTCTTGCTAGATCCCAAGTGGAAAACAATTAAGCTAGTGAGACATCATCTGCCTCTTTTTCATGTTTTTAGTCCTTGCTAGAGGCTCCTTAGGGACTTAGCCTACATGACAACCTGAGGAACACTTTCTTTCTACTAGGCAACAATTTTATACGTTTATGCTCCAATCATATTAAAATGTATGATTTGTACTAGAAATGTATTTTAGAACATCTAAAAGACTATATTCATGCATTTCTTCAACAAATATTTATTATGATCATATTATGAACAAGTCTATAATAGGTACTAGTCAAAGTCAAAGGTTAAAAAAAATCCCTGTTGGATAAAGCAAGTGAATATATAACTAAAAGAAGGTATTTACAAAGTTATAATAACAATTATATAATATTTTAGAATTTGAAAAGTTCTTTACATACATTTTCTAATTTGATACAATGTGATACAGTCACAAGTAATACAATGTAATTTCAAGAGATAAAGTGTGCTAGTGGTTGGTTTATTGGTGGTTGTCCCTTGATATTGAAGAAGATTAAAATGGTATTACTATATATTAGAGTCAAATTTCAGTTTGTCTAACTATGGCTTATCAGACCAAAATGAGCACTGAATGCCCTACCACAGGTCAGGTAAAAATAGTCTGTCAACATTGGAATAAATACTCTAAATTTGCAAATCTTACATTTCTTTTGAGTTACTTTAATTTTGCTTTGCTTAGAGACCATAGTGCCTTCTTTGATGCAAACATGTCATACTGAATGGTACTTTTCCATATGTCCCATGTCAAACAATCAATTCCAAAGTTCTTCACAGTGTCCTTATATCATTTCTTCTTAATTACTATGTAAACTCCTTTCTTTCATGAGTACTCTGTAAAATAGAGATTTAGGGAAACATATATTTGACATTTGAACAACAGAGCCAGCACATCAGAATTATATTCTCTGCAGTTTGAAGACTTGGCAATTTAGTTTTAGAGAAGACTTCAGTGTCTGGTTTGTAGCGTGCTGTCATCTCTAGAAGCTGCCGGATCACTCTTTGGGAAGAGATCTGCTGTGTCTTCTACTCAAATCTCTCCAACAGATTCTTCTTCCTGTAACGAACCGTTGTCTCCAGGCAGTTGCTGTTAACTCTTGTCCAGAGAAGTGACTTCCCTTCCTGCAGAGAGCCCCGTCAAGCCTGATGCAATGCAGAGTCTTCCCCTCTTCCTGGAGTGCTGTCCTCTTTATCCTCCCAGAGAATGGGCGTGGGATAATGCAAGGGCTTCTGGGAAGAACCACTTCAGCCAATGAGCTTGCTCCTTCTATCAAGTCAACCTGAGTTCTCACCTTGTAATTGTCCAGACAACCTGAATTCTCACCTTGTCACTGTCCAGACAACCTGAGTTCTCACCTAGTAATCCTAACATCTGGTACCTTACAATGCCAGGTGATCTTCAGTATGTTGCTAAGACAATTCAGATGAACAATTCAATTTCCTGACATAACTATGTTATATTCCAGATTTCAATGCCTCAATAAGGCCAGCTTAATGGCTCTATAGACATTCAGTTTGGTAGACATGCTAATATCTCTTCTCTTCACACTTTCCTTCATAACTTCCCAAATATTGAGCTAACTTTGGAAATGTAGCCAACCTCATTTTCTTTTTCCCCCTTCTCAACCCTATTATGTATTTATTTTTGATATTTTCTTATTTTTTCCACTCTATTAAATTTTTTTCTTGTCCAAAACATGCATGGACATCAACATTAGCCCTTGCAAAATCTTGTATTCCAATTTACCCCCCCATTCCTACCCCTTTCCCTAGATGACAACTTGTCCAATATATGTTAAACATGGTAGAAATATATGTTAAATCCAATATATACATACATATTTATACAATTATCTTGCCACACAAGAAAAATAAAATCAAACTAGAAATAAAATGATAAGCAAAGTAAAAAGCAAGCAAACAACAACTAAAACAGTGAAAATGCTATGTTATGAACAACACTCAGTTTCCACAGTTCTCTCACTGGGTGTAGATGATTCTCTTCATCACTAAACAAATGGAACTGGTTTGAATACTTTAATTGTTGAAAAGAGCCACATGCATAAGAACTGATCATCGTATAATCTTGTTATTGCTATGTATAATGATTGCCTGGTTCTCCTCATTTCACTTAGTATAAGTTCATATAATTCTCTCAAGACCTCTCTGAAGTCATCCTGTTGGTAATTTCTTACAGAACAATAATATTCCATAACATTTATATACCATACTTTATTCAGCCATTCTTCAATTGATGGCCATCTATTCAGTTTCCACTTTCTAGCTATTACAAAAAGGACTGCTACAAACATTTTGCACATGTGGGTCCCTTTCCCTCCTATAAGATCTTTTTCAATTTCATTTTCAGTATGTATATTCCTGGAAAGTATTCTGCCAAAGTAAGTGAACTTATCCAGAGTTTTCACAACTTCTCCATCTACTGTAAATAATAGATTCAGGTATGGATGGTGTGTTGCTGGCTGGTGGAGCATCTGTTTTTTTGTTTGCTTTGTTTTATTTTTAGGCAAAATTAGTACAAGTAGCAGAGAATCCATACTTTGTTGCATCTCAGTTTTATAGGCTGCATCAAGTGAACATTCATCTGCAAATAAACAAAAAAAAAATCATTATAGGTAACCAAAATAATTAGAAGTAGACAATTAAGCTTTGCTTTAAAGAACAGAAATGATTCTCAGAAGCAAGGAGTTAAAAAAAATAAATTCTCTGGGGCAGAGCCAAGATGGCGGAGAAGCTAGACAGAACTTTCTAAGCTCTCTAATTCCCTTTCTACCAAGTATTTAATTCAGCCTCAAAAACAGCACTTGGAAATACAAAACTTATCAGTGGAAGAGAATCTGGAATATCGTCAGAAAAAGTTTGACTTGAGGTGGTGGGAACAGATCAGCACAGAGCAGGGAGAGAAACGGGAGTGGGGCGGCATCTGTGGTTGGAAGGTTTACACAGAACTCTCTGCTGTAGCCTGACTGCTTTGCTTTGGTGGTGGAGTAGGTGACCAGCAGAGAAGTTGGAGCCTGGTGTAGTGGGTAAGCTGAGGGACACCAAAGCCTGAGAGGCTCTGGCTGTGCCCACCCAAGATCGGAAGTGACCTAGCACAGACCATAACTTATTTCTTCCTGGCATTTGGCAGCGAGGTACTCGTGGGGGGCAGTCATGCAAAGCAGGGGCACAATCCAGGGCAGCCTTTCATCTTTATAGTGAAGGGCTCACCAGGGATAGTGGAATTTCCCCAGCCAACTGCATTCCCCGAGGCAGGGACACTTCTGGTATGGTGAGGAACAGGACAATTGCAAATACTCAAAGTAAGCGTTTGTGGGGGGGCAGTGATACCTTTGCTCCTTAACCACTAGCCCCAAGGTAGTCACTAATCCTCACAGTGAGGCTCCTAGCAGGGCACTTACATAGCCTGGCCTGTGATACCACACATAATCACTTCCCAGCGGAGTTCTTCCCAGAGCCCTCCCTGCAGCTCAGCCGTTCTTTACAGCCCATTGAGAGGGCAAATACTGCTCATAAACCCATCCTCACTCTGCAGAGGAAGCTGGTAATCTCCTTGCCCTGAGGGCAAACCCTGAAGGCTTTTTAAAAAAGTGACCAAAAAAAAAAAAAAAAAAAGGAGAAAACGATTGAAAGCTTCTATGCAAAAAAAGAGCTGGCTTCTAAACCTGAGGAGGCTAATAGCAGACAACTTCCAGACAATTCCCCAAATAACGCTCTCTTAGAAGAAATTATTAAAAATCTGAAGAGAGAATTAGAAGAAAAATGGGGAAAGGAAAGAGAAGCTATGCTAGAGAATAACAGTGTCCTGGAATGTGAATTAGAAAAGGTAAACAACTTCCTGAAATGTGAATTTAAAAAGGAAAAGAATTCACAGGAAGTGCAGGGAAACACAATTAAGGAGTTGGAAAAGGTAAAGAAATCACAGGAAAGTAGGATCTGTAAATTGGAAAAGATTAAGAATTCCTGAGAAAGTAGGATTTGTGAATTAGAAAAAGAAAATAACTCACTAAAAACCAAATTTAGTGAAATGGAAAAAAAATTTCCATGGAGCAAAACAACTCATTTAAAGACTCAATTGGACACATACAAAAAGAAGTTTAAAAAGCTAATTAAGAAAATAACTCATTAAAAATCAGAACTGAACAAATAGAAATGAATGATTCATTGAGATACCAAGAATTAGTCAAGCAAAGCCAAAAAAATTAAAATCTGCAGAAAAATGTCAGCTATCTACTTGCAAGACCTGGAAAATAGATCTAGGAGAGACAATCTGAGGATTATTGGACTTCCTGAAAATTATGATGAAAAAAAGAGCCTAGATACTGTTTTACAGGAAATCATCATCATCAAAGAGAACTGCCCAGAGATAATAGAACCAGAAGGTAAAATAGACATTGAAAGACTTCATCGAACACCTTCTGAAAAAGACCCTAAAAAAAAAAAAAAAGAAACCTCCATGGAACTATCAGACTAAAGAAAAAATATTACAAGTAGCCAGGAAAAAACAATTCAAATACCAAGGTGCCACAATAAGGGTCACTCAAGATCTGGCTGCCTCTACAATAAAGGATCGAAGGGCCTGGAATCTGATATTCCAAAAGGTAAAAGAACTTGGAATGCAGCCAAGAATAAACTACCCAGCTAAGTTGAGCATTTCTTTCCATGGAAGAAGATGGCCATTTAATGAAACGGTTAAATTACATATGTTTCTAAGTAAAAAAACAGATCTAAAGAAAAAATTTGATCTCCAATTGTAGGACTCAAGAGAAGCAGAAAAAGGTAAAAGGGTCTCTTGAGAACTGTATTTCAGTTTTGAATATACATTAAGACTATATGTATAATTTAATTTTAAGGATATAACAAAAAAAGTAGAAATGGAAAGAGGGGTAAGAAAAAGGGGAAAAGGGAGATAATAAGAGGGAAACCACATCCCACAAAGAGGCAAAGAAAACCTGTAATATCTGAGGGAAGTTAGAGAGGGGAAGAAACATTGTGTGAACCTTCTCCCATCAGAATTGGCTCAAAGAGAAAATAATTAACATATTAGTTTTACAGAAAATTCTTTCTCACCTTATTAAAAAGAAGGAAAGGAAAAGGGAAAAGGAAAAGAGCAATTAGGAAAGGGAATAAGAAAGGGAAATAGATTTAAAGGGAGGAGGGAGGGATATTAGAGAGAGAGGGCTGTGTGACGCAAGTGGGGCTCATAAGTTTAATACTGGGAAAGGGGTTTGATGGGGGTGAGGGAAAAAAGCATAATCAGGGGATATTATGATGGCAGGAAATACAGAATTAGTAATTTTAACTGTAAATGTGAATGGGATGAACTCTCCCATTAAACAGAGGCAGATAGCAGACTGGAACAAAAGTCAGAACCCTACAATATGTTTTTTTTTTACAGGAAACACATTTAAAGCAGGGAGATACTTATATAGTAAAGGTAAAAGGCTGGAGCAGAATGTAATATGCTTCAAGTGAAGTAAAAAAGCAGGGGTAGCCATCCTTATCTCAGATCAAGAAAAAGCAAAAATTGATCTAATCAAAAGAGATAAGGAAGGAAATTATATCTTGCTAAAGGGTAGCAATGTCAATGAAGCCATATCAATACTAAACATATATGCACCAAGTGGGTATAGCATCTAACTTCCTAACGGAGAAGTTAAGAGAGTTGCAAGAAGAAATAGACAGCAAAACTATAATAGTGGGAGATCTTAACCTTGCCCTCTCAGAATTAGACAAATCAAACCACAAAACAAATAAGAAAGAAATTAAAGAGGTAAATCAAATATTAGGAAAATTAGGTATGATAGATTTTTGGAGAAAACCGAATGGTGACAGAAAGGAGTATACTTTCTTCTCAGCAGTTCATTGAACCTATACAATAATTGACCATATATTAGGACATAAAGATCTCAAAATTAAATGCAGGTAGGCAAAAATAGTAAAGGCTTTCTTTTCAGATCACGATGAAATAAAAACCACATTCACCAAAAAAGTTAGGGGTAAATAGATCAAAAAATAATTGGAAACTAAATAATCTCATCTTTAAAAAAAATGATTGGGTGAAACAGCAAATTATAGACACAATTAATAATTTCACTCAAGATAATGACAATGATGAGACATCATACCAAAAATTTGTGGGATGCAGCTAAAGCTGTAATAAGGGGAATTTTTATATCTTTGGAGGCTTACTTGAAGAAAATAGAGAAAAAGAAGATCACTGAATTGGGCTTGCAACTTAAAAAGCTAGAAAAAGACCAAATTAAAAACCCCTACTCAAATACTAAACTTGAAATTACAAGGAGAAATTAATAATATTGAAAGTAAAAATACTATTGAACTAATAAATAAAACTAAGAGTTGGTTTTATGAAAAAAACAATAAAATAGATAAACCTTTGGTAAATCTGATTAGAAAAAGGAGAGAGGAAAATAAAATTGTTAGTCTTAAAAATGAAAAGGGGGAACTGTCCACCAATGAGGAGGAAATTAGAGAAATAATGAGTTACTTTGCCCAACTTTATGCCAATAAATTTGATAACCTAAATGAAATGGAGGATTATCTCTAAAAGTATATGCTTTCCAGATTAACAGAGAAGGAAGTAAATTGCTTAAATACTCCCATTTCAGAAAAAGAAATAGAGCAAGCTATTAATCAACTCCCTAAGAAAAAATCTCCAGGACCAGATGGATTCACAGGTGAATTCTACCAAATATTCAAAGTACAATTAATTCCAATATTATATAAACTATTTGAAAAAATATGGAATGAAGGAGTCCTAACAAATTCCTTTTATGACACAGACATGGTACTGAAACCCAAACCAGGTAGGTTGAAAACTGAGAAAGAAAACTATAGACCAATCTCCCTAATGGATATTGATGCTAAAATCTTAAATAATATATTAGCAAAAAGACTCCAGAAAATCATCCCCGGGATAATACATCATGATCAAGTAGGATTTATACCAGGAATGCAGGGCTGGTTCAATATTAGGAAAACTATCAGTATAATTGGCCATAGTAATAATAAAATTAACAAAAAAATCATATGATCATCTCAATAGATGCAGAAAGAAGATTTGATAAAATCCAACATCCATTCCTACTAAAAATGCTTCAGAGTATAGGAATAAGTGGACTATTCCTTAAAATAGTCAGGAGTAAATATTTAAAACCATCAATAAGCATCATATGTAATGGAGAAAGATTGCAACCATTCCCATTAAGATCAGGGGTGAAACAAGGTTGTCCACTATCACCATTACTATTCAATATTGTAGTAGAAACACTAGCCTTGGCAATAAGAGTGAAGAAAGAGATTAAAGGAATTAGAGTAGGTAATGAGGAAACCAAATTATCACTTTTTGTGGATGATATGATGGTATACATAGATAACCCAAAATATTCAACTAAAAAGCTATTAGAAATAATCCACACCTTTAGCATAGTTGCAGGATACAAAATAAATCCACATAAATCATCAGCATTCTTATATGTCACTAACAAAGTCCAACAGTTAGAGTTACAGAGAGAAATTCCATTTAAAGTAACTACTGATAGTATAAAATATTTAAGAATCTATCTGCCAAGGGAAAATCTGAAACTATATAGCAAAACTACAAAACACTTTCCACACAAATTAAATCCGATCTAACCAATTGCAAAAAATATTAAATGCTCTTGGATAGAGTGAGCAAATATAATAAAGATGACAATACTACCTAAAGTAATCTATTTATTTAGTGCTATACCAATCAGACTCCCAAAAATTATTTTAATGACTGTTAGGATTACTAAGTGAGAACTGAGGTTTTCTGGACAATTACAAGGTGAGAACTCAGGTTGACTTGATAGAGGGGGCAAGCTCATTGGCTGGGGTGGTTCTTCCCAGAAGCCCTTGCATTATCCCACGCCCATTCTCTGGGAGGATAAAAAGAGACAGCACTGGGCGCAGAGAGCAGATCGGCCTGAAGAAGGATAAGAGCTGGAGGAGATTCAGAGCCAGGATTCAAGAGAAGACTCTCTGCATTACATCAGGCCTGACGGGGCTCTCTGCAGGAAGGGAAGTCACTTCTTTGGACAAGAGTTAACAGCAACTGCCTGGAGACAACGGTTCACTACAGGAAGAAGAATCTGTCTGAGAGATTTGAGTAGACACAGCAGATCTCTTCCCAGAGAGCGATCCAGCAGCTTCTAGAGACGACAGCTCGCTACATTTGGCGCCCAACGTGGGGCACGAACCCACGACCCTGAGATTAAGAGTCTCATGCTCTACCGACTGAGTAGTCACTGAATTCCTTATACAGGCTTTTGCAATTATGGGTGTGCCACAAGTAATAAAAACAGACAATGGACCTGCATATACGTCCAAACATTTTACACACTTTTGTGCACAGTATAAGATTTTACATACCACGGGCATACCCTTTAATCCTCAAGGGCAGGCAATAGTAGAGAGAAGAAACAGAGATATTAAGACACTCCTCCAAAAACAAAAGAAAGGGGGAGCCACAGGTAGCCCTAGGGAACTTCTAAATTCAGTTCTCTATACCATTAATTTTCTAATTTTTGACAAAGATGCACTGGCTCCAGCAGACAGGTTTTATAACCCACCAGAAGGGCAGTGTCCAGTGAGAGCATCTCCACTGTCCTTAGATAATCGCCAGGTGATGTGGAGAGATCCAGAAAGTGGTGAATGGAAGGGACCAGATAGGTTAACTGCCTGGGGGAGAGGGTTTGCTTGTATTTCTTCAGCAGGAGAAGGAATCAGATGGGTGCCAACGAGTCATATTTGCCTTGTCCATCAGAGAGAGACAGAAAAAGAGAAAGGCCTCAAAATAAAGGAGAAGATCTAAGAAACATCTGACACTGAAAGAGCATGGATAATAAGAAGACTGTTAAAGATCTTTAAAAACCAGCAGGAATCATTGGACTTCCTCACACAAGATGAGACTAATGGACAATGGACTTATGGACATTTATAAATTTTCAATTTATGATTATGTTATATACTTCTAGTATGTGTTACGTTACTATGTTACTATGTGCTTATGTAATTTATGTAATTATCTGTAATACTTCCCATATTGATGGATTTATGTTTCAAGGTCATGACTGTCCTATGTTCTAAATCAAAAGAAAGGGGGAGATGTTAGGATTACTAAGTGAGAACTGAGGTTTTCTGGACAATTACAAGGTGAGAACTCAGGTTGACTTGATAGAGGGGGCAAGCTCATTGGCTGGGGTGGTTCTTCCCAGAAGCCCTTGCATTATCCCACGCCCATTCTCTGGGAGGATAAAAAGAGACAGCACTGGGCGCAGAGAGCAGATCGGCCTGAAGAAGGATAAGAGCTGGAGGAGATTCAGAGCCAGGATTCAAGAGAAGACTCTCTGCATTACATCAGGCCTGACGGGGCTCTCTGCAGGAAGGGAAGTCACTTCTTTGGACAAGAGTTAACAGCAACTGCCTGGAGACAACGGTTCACTACAGGAAGAAGAATCTGTCTGAGAGATTTGAGTAGACACAGCAGATCTCTTCCCAGAGAGCGATCCAGCAGCTTCTAGAGACGACAGCTCGCTACAAATGACCTAGAAAAAATAACAACAAAGTTCATATGGAAAAACAAAAGGTCAAGAATTTCAATGGAATTAATGAAAAAAAAAATCAAATGAAGGTGGTCTAGCTGTACCAGATCTAAAATTATATTATAAAGCAGCGGTTACCAAAACCATTTGGTATTGGCTAAGAAATAGACTAGTTGATCAGTGGAATAGGTTAAGTCCAAAGGACAAAAAAAATAATAATTCTAATAACCTAGTGTTTGACAAACCCAAGTTCCCCAGGGTTTGGGATAAGAACTCAATGTTTGACAAAAATTGCTGGGAAAATTGGAAATTAATATGACAGAAACTAGGCATTAATCCACACTTAACACCACACACCAAGGTCAGGTCAAAATGGGTTCATTACCTAGGAATAAAGAATGAGATTATAAATAAATTAGAGGAACATAGGATAGTTTACCTCTCAGACCTGTGGAAGAGGAATGAATTCATGACCAAAGAAGAACTAGAGATCATTACTAATCACAAAATAGAAAGCTTTGATGATATCAAATTGAAAAGTTTTTGTACAAACAAAACCAATGCAGATAAGATTAGAAGGGAAACAATAAACTGGGAAAACATTTTTACAGTCAAAGTTTCAGATAAAGGCCTCATTTCCAAAATATATAGACAATTGACTCTAATATATAAGAAATCAAGCCAATCTCTAATTGATAAATTGTCAAAGGATATGAACAGACAATTCCCAGATAAAAAAATTGAAACTATTTCTAGTTGTACAAAAAGATGCTCCAAATCATTAATAATCAGAGAAATGCAAATTAAGACAAATCTGAGATACCATTACACACCTGTCAAATTGGCTAGAATAACAGGGAAAGGTAATGCAGAATGTTGGAGGAGATGTGGGGAAATCAGGGACACTGATACATTGTTGGTGGAACTGTGAATCCATCCATTCTGGAGAGTAATTTAGAACTATGCTCAAAAAGTTATCAAACTGTGCATACCCTTTGATCCAGCAGTGTTGCTACTGGGTTTGAATCCCAAAGAGATCTTAAAGAAGGGAAAGAGACATGTATGTGCAAGAATGTTTGTGGCAGCCCTCTTTATGGTGGCCAGAAACTGGAAACTACTTGGATGCCCATCAATTGGAGATTGGCTGAATAAATTGTGGCATATGAATATTATGGAATATTATTGTTCTGTAAGACATGACCAACAGGATGATTTCAGAAAGGCCTGGAGAGACTTACATGAACTGATATTGAGTAAAATGAGCAGGACCAGGAGATCATTATATACTTCAACAACAATACTGTATGATGATCAATTCTGATGGACGTGGCCCTCTCCAACAATGAGATGAACCAAATCAGTTCCAATAGATTAGTAATGAACTGACCCAGCTATACTCAGCGAAAGAACTCTGGGAGATGCCTATGAACCACTACATAGAATTTCCAATCCCTCTAAGTTTGTCCGTCTGCATTTTGGATTTCCTTCATAGGCTAAATATACACTATTTCAAAGTCCAATTCTTTTTGTTCAGCAAAACAACTGTTTGGTCATGTATACATATATTGTATTTAATTTATACTCTAACATATTTAACATGTATTGGTCGACCTGCCATCTGGGGGGGGAGGGGGGAAAATTGGAACAAATGGTTTGGCAATGTCAGTGTAGTAAAATTACCCATGCAAATATCTGGTAAATATAAACTATTAAAAAAAAGTAAATTCCAGTTATATTAAAAATTTATATTTTTATTATTGCTTCATCATTTACAATCAAATCCAACTCTTCAAAAACCCCCTTTGGAGTTTTCTTGGCAACAATACTAGAACAATTTGACATTTTCTTTTTTAGCTCATTTTACAAATAAGTAAACTGAGGCAAAAAAAATTAAGTGACTTACCCAAGATCACAAAACTATTTAGAGGCAGGGGCCAAATTTGAACTCAGGTCTTCCTTACTTCAGTCCCAGCATGTTATTCCCTTTGCCACTCAGTTGACCCTGTGACCTTTCAATGTAAAAAGATAGACATTCTATTATTTCTTAATTGATTTGATTTGTTATTATGCTCTTCATTGAGGCTATTCTATCTCATCTTTTTTCAAGCCAACCATCATATTTCTTTCTCCTAGAATCTTGGCCAAGGACTTTGCTTGATATTTGACTAAAATTGAAACCATTTACTTTCATTCTGGTTTAGAATTCAATTGGACTGAATTGAATTGAAATGAATGATTAGGGTACTTTTAAATTCTCACTAAAAATACTACCAGGTTTAAAGTCTAAGCAGTATAAGAGTAGCCACAATTTTCAGTTCTAATCAATTATGTCCCTATTATAATACACTAAAATATTCTTTACAGAGATATTTCTCCTTGGATATAAGAATTGTGAAACCTGAAAAGAAATCTGAGTATTGAACTTGCCAGGTTCAGACAATATAAGAAAAGAACTTTCAGTTTGCTTGTAATGCATTGAATATCAGTTTAATAGCATTTATTGTCAAGAAGAAATTTCAAGAAGACATAAAGCAGAAGCTCAACTCACACGCATACACACACATACACATGGATTTTGTGGTGTGTGTGTGTGTATGTGCTAAAGATAGAATTATAGAATTGAGTTGGGAGAGGTCTTCTGGTCTTCAGTCTTATTCTAAGTTCTGTTAGCTTACATTCCTCATCCTTCATTCAGTGAGCCCTGAGAGAGAGGCTTTTCAACATATAAACTCCCACAACTTCCCTTGACAGCTTGTTCTTTCACCCTGCTACACATTTGCCTGTAAACTAGAACACCTCTCAAAATGGTTGTCTGAATGTGACATTACAGCAAGTAGGTGGAACAAACTCACATTGGAAAAAATAATTTTCCCAAGTTAAAACTGTCATGGAAATTTACCAGATACTTCCTCATGTTCAGCCCTTCATTTTTATTTGAACTTGCCTCTTGGGAAAGGGACTCATTTAACTCTCAAAATAAATATAATAAAAATAACTTGTGAATATTTAATAACCTGATTCAACTAATCATCTCTAAATGAACAGAATCACAGAGATATTATCCCATAACCTTGAACCATCATCCAACACAATTCTAGTAAACAAGACCCAACATCCTTGGATCTAACACAGCCCATTTCCTTAGTGTACCTCATTTCGTGGTTAACACACAGTCAGTATTTTTCCACTTGAGTGATCTAAAAGTTTAGAATTTCAAAATTAACACTAGCAAATTTTTCCACAATATGTTAAAGAAAACATTGTTTTAATAAAAGCCCAAGTCTGATTACTATTGAAAAACTTTTATTATGATGTTTGTGGAAGTTATCCTCCACAAATTGAAATGGATAATTCATAAGAGCTTACATTTACATCTGATAAAAAATAACTTAAAGTTCTCCATATTCAATAGCCTTATAAATCAGGAAGCAAAGAACCAAGGAGAGTGGTTTGCCAAACTTCATACAAGTATTGGCAAACTCCAAAGTCAGTACTCTTTCTATTTATACTATGATAACTGAATCAATTACTCAGATCATTCAGGTCTCTGATCCACTTTTGCCAGCACTCTCTAGTTAATGAATGAATGAATGGAAAATCATTTATTAAGCTTTTACTAACACTGTATTAAATCTGGGGTTACAAGAAGAAAAATAGACTCTGTTCTTGCTCTCAAGGAAATCTTATTTTTAAGGGAATAAAACCCATGTTGAAAGCTACATCTCTGAGTCAAATAAAAATGGCCTCTGGTCTTTTGGATGTAACAACAAAGGAGATCATAACTGATCACCTTTAATGTCATTTCTACTGATAAAACTTTTATTTATAGGGACAGCTAGATGGTACAGTGGATAGAGCACCTACCATGGAGTCAGGAGGACCTGAGTTCCAATCTAGCCTCAAAAATTTAATACTTATTAACTATGTGATCCTGGGCAAGTCACTTAACCAAATTGTCTCACCAAAACAAACAAACATACCTTTATTCATTTCTGATGTAGAACCATTTGAGAGTACCTAGAATTTGTGTACTGCAGAAATAGTTTTCTCAAATCTTCATAGCTGTTGGTCCTCCTCAAAGATGGCTGCAAGACAAGGTTAGAAGTAATGTTGGTACCAAGCAGCATCACTATTTCCAGGACCCTTGGTGAAAGAATCTGGCCTATGTCTATTTGCTTCTGAAGGGAGAAGGTGGAGGAGCAGGTGACAATGGTTTTGACTCCCTGGAGCCGGTTGCCTCCCATTTCTCCCTCAGAGTGCCTTGCTGCATTTATTAACTGAGTTAACTAGAATTGTGGTCTGCATTACTGTATTAGACCCTGACCTAAAAGATCATGATGTTGCATTAGATTGATATATCACTGGAAAAAAGTAAAAGGAGCAGATGTTTGGAAGTTTTAATACTTTAGCTTCCCACAAAAGTAGAGAATGTTATCATTAATCCCCGGAGAGCATAGACCTCCAGTGATAATTAGATAGAATCATTTCTCCCCCAATAACCATAATTACAGCAGTGCACTGAACATTGCTAATCATGGAAATGAATTTCACATTCAAATTTAGCTGCTTGGTGAAATACAGAAAGTCCATTTAAGCTAAACTAAATTTCCTGCTGAACTAAAGGAACTTTGAGAATTCAATGGTTCCACTCTTCAGCCTGTGGATTATAAAGCCATCATTTTGGGAATGGAAAAAACAGCAATAGAAAATTTATCATATTTGAGTTTGGAGACAGGTTCAGAAAAGAGGCAAACTCTTTTTAAAAGCTATCAGACAGTTTTGAAATATTAAATAATTCCTATCATAGCTTCATAGAGCATTTTACAAATACCTCATTTTGTCCTTACAATACTTTGGAGGTAAGTGCTATTATTACTCAAATTTTATAGATGAATATTCTGAGGCAAATACTGCATGTCTAGGGTCACAATGTTACTAAATCTCTGAAAGGAAATATGAATTCAAGTCTTCTTAACTCCAAGTTCAGCACTTTATGCCACTGCTACCTCTAATCCTTTGATTAAACTTTTAAAAATAACAAGTGAGTGAAAATCTTTGGAAAGCAAACTGGTCATTATTATCTTCAGTCATTTTCTTTGGTCATTTCTTCCTTTGAAGAGAATCATGATACATCTATGCCATATGTGGTGCATATATACACATGACACAATAATTAAGGCCTATAAGTAATCTAGTATTTGATAAACTCCCAAATCCAGCTTCTAGAATTAGAACTCATTATTTGACAAAAATTGCTGGAAAAACTGGAAAATAACATGTCAGAAACTCGCCATGGACCTACATCTCACACTCCATACCAAAATAAGGTCAAAATAGATGCATGATTTGGGCATAAAGGATGATGTCATAAACACATTAGGAGAACAAAGGATAATTTACATATCAGATCATTGGAGAAGGGAGGAATGTATGACCAAAGAAGAATTAGAAAAAATTATGAAAGGCAAAATGGACAACTTTTATTACATCAAATTTAAAAGATTTTGCACAAATAAAACCAACAGAACCAAGATTAAAGAGAAGTACAAAGCTGGGGGAAAAAATCTTTACATCCAGTATTTCTGATAAAGGTCTCATTTATAAAATATATAAACAACTATGTCCAAGTTATAAGAATACCAATCATTCCCCAATTGATAAACAAAGGATATGAACAGACAATTTTCAAATGACAAAATTAAAGTCATTTATATTTATATGAAAAAATGCTCTAAATCACCCTTAATTAGAGAAATGCAAATTAAAACAACTCTAAGGTATCAATTCACACCTCTCAGATTGTCTAAGAAGACAGGAAAAGATAATAATAAATATTAGAGGGTTTGTGGGGAAACTGAAACACTAATGCATTCTGGAAAATAATCTAGAACTATACCTAAAGGGCTATAGAACTGCATACCTTTTGATTTAGCAGTGCCATTACTGGGTCTATATCCCAAGAGCAAATCATAAAGGAGGGAAAAGGACCCACGTGTACAAAAATGTTTGTAGCAACTCTTTTTGTGATGGCAAAGAAATGGAAAATGAGTAGATGCCTGTTAATTGGGAAATAGCTGAACAAGTCATACTACATGAACATAATAGAATATTATTATTTTATTTAAAAAAAATATGAACAAACTCATTTTAGAAAGGACTGGAAAGATTTACATGAATTGATGCAGAGCAAAACAAGTAGAACCAGAAATGCATTGTACACAATAACAGCAAGAATGTGTGATAATCAGCTATGAAAGACTTGGTTCTTCTCAATAAACTTTGGACAGAAAATGTCTGTATCCAGAAAAAGAACTATGGAGATTGAGTGTAAATCAACATATGCTATATTCACTTCTTTTTTCTGTGTTTTTAAATCTTTCCCATGGTTTTTACCTTTTGCTCTGATTTTTCTCTCCCAACATGATTCGTAAAGCAATAGGTATTAAAAATAAATAATTTTTAAAAATAGGACATACATTTAAGAACAATATTGGGAATGCTAAAGATCATAAAGAGATGAAGTTAACAAAGAAAATGTTTAATAAATAAATAAACAAATCCTACTTGGATTTAAGTTTCTTAAAGGAGCTCCCCATGTCCAGGATCTCTTTTTTTTAGTTACTTTTTCTCCCAGTGGACAACTTAATATTTGTTAACATTAAAACCTGATCATATTCCAGCTCTACTCAAAAGCTTTCAGTAGCTCTCTATTAACTATATGATTGATATATGATCTTCTTAGCCTGACCATCCCTGCTCTGGCTCCAACCACACTTCCATGTATTTTATTATTTGTTTTCATTCTAGGTTCCAGTCAAATTTACTTATTAACAATTTCCAGATCTCTTGCATTTTCTCAGCTCTTAGTCCAAGAAGCTTTCATTGTCAGCTGAAAAGTGGTCTTTCAATCCTCAAATTTTCTTATGGTCCAAGCTTCTTTTCCCATATCCCCACAAGAATTCTTACTACCCAAGATTATCTCAGCTAATGTATGGCTTAACAGATAAATTTAATGGTTCCACCTAAGTGCATAGTAATTAAATGATTTACCCACAGGACTTTTTTTTTTTAAACAGAAGATGTAGCTTTTTTATTGAAAAGCAGGTTAAATCTGGCAAAATAAGCAGCTAGATCTGTGAGTTAGGTTTTATTTCAGAATCTAATAAAGAATTTTATATAAGGTTCATATTACAAAAAAACAAATATTTCAAAAATGCCCCAGATCATTACAATCTTTATTTTTTTGAAAACTTTTTATTCCATTTCTAAAGCACTAGAAGCAGAAAGGCTTCATTTTAAAATTAATTTGGTGAATCTAGAACTTTCCAACTCTACATCTAGCATTCTTCCCACAGATCCCTACATTAATCTCATATTTATTTATGTAAAATATAATATAATATAATATGTGTGTATGGTAGAATTATGAAATGATCCTACCTTCTGGAGAGCAATTTTGAAATATGCCCAAAGGGCTATAAAATTGTGAATATCCTTTGACTCAGCAGTGCCATTCCTGGGTCTATATTCCCAAGGAAATCTTAAAGGAGGGAAAAGAACCCACATGTGCAAAAATGTTTTTAGCAGCTCTTTTTGCGGTAGCAAAGAATTAAAAAATGAGTGAATGCACATGTGCAAAAATGTTTTTAGCAGCTCTTTTTGCGGTAGCAAAGAATTAAAAAATGAGTGAATGCCTATCAATTGAGGAATGGCTGAAAAAGTTGTGGCATATGAAGATAATGGAATATTATTATTTTATAATAATAATCATATATATATATATATATATATATATATATATATATATATACATATATAAGACTTAAACTCCTTGAAGGCAAAGGCCATATTGTTTTTCTTCTTTGAATCTAGATTTAATGAGTATTTGTTAAGCTGAATCAATTGAATTTGAATACAAAAACTAAAAAAGGAGAATATGTCTTTTAAAGGACCCTATGCATATATTGTATAGTTTGCTTTTTATAGATATTGCCCTCAATTATGGGATCATATCCTTCCAAATCATTTAGTTCAACTCTTTCATTTTCATTGCTGAAGAAAATGAGACTAAAGAAGTAAAATAGCACCCTGTATCACATAATTGGCACATTATCAGTTAAGATTCAAACTATGACCCTGAAAAATCTGTTATTCTTTCTACTACACCATCATCCAATGACCAGCTGTCACAAATTGTTTTTCTGACCTGGCATATAGCAGCAATGTCTAATTCAACACTATCCAGTGGATAATCAATAAATGTTCAGATGATTAAATTCAATGATGAATAGCCAGGAAAGAAAAACTGGGAGTTCCTAAATGAGCAATTTTTAAAACTTTCACAATTTTTTTAATTTTTTAATTTAAATTAGTGCATTTCGGCCTTGGTTTAGATTCATTAAGACATAATCATTAAAAAAATGTTGATGAGACTGCATGTTTATTTTCTTAGGAACATTATAACAAAGCACTTAAATTTCTTTTATTATAATTTCTCCTTTGGGACATGAAATAAAAGCCTGCGAACTGTGATATAGAATCTTAGTGCCTACGATTTCCAAGTCTTAGTACTTGAATCTATCAAGATCTCATCAATCCTGTCAAAGGTCGGGCAGTAGAATTCAGTTATAAGATGGGACCAGCTCTGGCTAGGTATTATTTTTCTCAGATATACTTATTGGGACCATGCAGCTATGAAGTAGATTTTTCTGACTTCTATATTTTATGTCCTCCTTTTATCCCTGAAAAAGAGAACAATTAATTGGTCAAAGGAATCTATTTCCTTCAATAGTCCCAATGGTTATAAAGTTTTGATGTTCATATCAATTTTGTCAAGATCTACTTTAATTTACGTAGAACTGGACTGGAGAAAGAGGATATTATTGTTTTTTATACTTTAGAAATTCTCTAAATACCATAAGAACAGAGGGCTATAATCCATTGCCACAAGGTGACTTCATTCTGATGCACATTCCAAATCGACTTTATTAACTCAGGGCTGAACTTTTAATACAACTTTTTCTCTCATCCTCTCAAGTCCCAGTGGTACCCTGTTGAATAGTGGAAGATATGTCATTTCAGTCCTCATTAAAATTTTGGCCACAAGCCATTAAGTTGAATTCAATAAACTGTAGCTTTGGAATTTGCATTAGTTCTTTCAACAAAAGCTGCTTCCTGGACAATGAAATTTTTAGTACAATTTGCTCTCCCGGTTGCCAAAAGTTCACAGAGAGTTCAAAGGGAAGAAAAATAACTGGGTTCTCCATTGTTCTTCCCTTCCCTGATTCCCACCAATACAAAGTTTTAAATAAGTCAATAGACCTCAAATGCTATGGTCCTTCATCCTATTCATTTAAAATCAGTTCATTTTTATTTGTCTGTTCATTACATGAAATTAAAGAGCATTAACTTTACTGGTTGGCCCATGCAAGTCACATGTTCACATATCTAGATCCTGATGATATCTACTTTAATCACTCTCATTTTATAGATGAGACAACTGATGGTCAGGGAGGTTGGTGCTCTGAGAAATAGAATGCTAATAGTAAAGATCTCCTTGTTACCTAGCCCAAATGAGTTTCTAATCTATATCAAAAACTATTTAAGAGAAGATCCTCATTGGTCATTCACTTAGCTTAAATGAAAATGCACCAGATTTACTATCACATTATACCTGAAGCTCATTTCATAGATCTCGGGTTCCCAGGTTTTGGTATATGAGCTTCTGCCAAATTCAACACAGAGGACTAGAAAAATACGTTAATGAATTTTTAAGGTATTAATGTAGACATCATGATGATCATTTCATATATGTGGGATAAATATTTATGAGATGAGAGATTTAGTCACATGACTACAGGCAGATAAACACATATTATCCTTACCCTTATCCAAATTCTTTTAGGCCCAGTTTAGGGTTTTTTAATGTAAGATAATAGTTTGTTTATAACATTTCACAAATCTTTAAAAATATGATTTTTACCTTGTCCTTACTCTGGAACTCTGAGAAATCTCCAACTACAATTTCTATTTTATTTCTCTTTTCAGATTTTAATCTCCATCCTAGGTTCTCATTCCCCAAAAGGAAAACACACTCCCATTATAGTTTAGGTAAGTGAGAAATAGAAGGATAATTTTAAAAAAACAAACAGTATTGAGACACCCCAAACAGCTGCTCACTGCTCAAGTAAATGGATCATCCATTTCCAAGCCTAGCAGCTGCTACCACATTAATGACTGAAGTATACATTTGCTCTTTCCAGAAGAACTGCTAGGATAGCATAGCTTGAATCCTTCCCAAGGGAACCAGTTTGTCTAATCAACATGCATTTCAAGGACTTTTTCCTGGGGTATAAATTTTTCCCAGGATAGGAAACTATTCCACATCCATAAGTATGAGAAAGAAAGATATAGAGATATAACCTAATAATCTGAGGTAAATTGATTGCTGAAGTTGCAGTTCACTCATATTCAACTCATTGTGGCCCCATGAACCATACTGCCCATGGAATTTTCTCAGCAAAGATGCTAGAATGGTTTTCATTTTCTTCTCCAATGGATTAAGGCAAATGGAGGTTAAGTGGCTTATATTTAATATCATGTGTCTGAGACCAGATTTGAAATCAAGTCCTCCTGACTCCAGGACTAGGGCTCTATCCACTGAGCTGTCTAGCTGTCTCCTGGTAAATTGAATGCCTAATAAATTTCAGCAAGGTTTTATTGGCTTTCTTTTGGGATTCTTCTTAAAGGAATTCCTTCACAGAGGTCCTAATTGACAGTATTTTGCCAAGTTACATTGGTACATTTTAACCATTTAAAGAAAGTAGATAGATATGCAATTCTTGGTTTAAAGTGCTCTTTGTCTTTCGTCATTGGTAGAAACCAATTACTCACTGCTCTTGATCTATGTGAAATGTGGGATGAACCTTTTTCTCTGCATCTCTCACACAACTCTCTTTTTCCTATAAATGTGGAGAACTGAGTAAACAATCTCCAGTATTGAGGAAAGTCGTATGCAAATAACCTTTTGAGCCAAGATAAATGATTAACTATATAGCTAGATGGATAGGTGGATAGATGGATGCATGGATGGATGCATGGATGGATGGATGGATGGATGGATGGATGAACGAGGAAAGCAAGAGAGAGACAAAGAGAGATAGGGAGGGAGAAATAGAAAGGAGGGAGAAAGGAAGGAAGGAAGGAAGGAAGGAAGGAAGGAAGGAAGGAAGGAAGGAAGGAAGGAAGGAAGGAAGGAAGGAAGGAAGGAAGGAAGGAAGAAAGGAAGGAAGGAAGGAAGGAAGGAAGAAAGGAAGGAAGGAGGAAAGGAAGGAAGGAAGGAAGGAAGGAAGGAAGGAAGGAAGGAAGGAAGGAAGGAAGGAAGGAAGGAAGGAAGGAAGGAAGGAAGAGAGAAGAGAAGGAGGGAGAAATATGATACATAGAATATTTGTTGTATGTTGTCATATTTCATATATGTTATATGTAATATGTCATGTATTATATTTATATGTAAATACATGTATAATTATTACATATTATATAATGTGTTATATTACTAGGCAGTATTCAAAGCATTACAAGCCTCAAAAGACAATCCTTTACATTAAAGAGCCTTTACCTTAAAATCCTAATGGGAGAAGACAACATATAAAGAAGAAATAGAAAAGGCATAGGCTAGGGCAAGTCTGATGGCCAAGATGTGAAGTCCAAAAGTAAGTAATGGAGCTGCATGAAGCGAGTATAACATTGAGGGTGAAGGGGGGAGGCTGACAAAAATAATTATATATGATTATCAGAATTAAAACTTGTTTGAGCTACAGGCATTCTAAGAGTAGATATAATATAGTACAAGGGCCAGAAGGCTGAATGTGGAGTCAGATGACCTTGGTTTGTATCCCATCCTTGCTATTTACTACCTTTATGAAACTTGAGCAAGTTACTTTCCCCTCAGTTTCCTCATTTGTAAAATTATTTCCAAGATTCTTCTAGCTCTAAGTCTAAGAAATTATGTTTTCCAGGTTCTGACTTGAGTCAAAGAAAGTATGACAAACTTGCAGAAGATAATCTGGGCGCCCTTCATGCTACCTGAATGCCTCTGGCATCAGAGTTACATAAGTAAATTAGCATCATTGACTCTAAGAGTTATTTCTGGGAGAGTTTCAAGGACAACAGTGATTCTGTGAGGAGGGAAAAGCAATGTCAGAAAGAAGACTTTAACCTAATTTAGCAGACCAGCAAGGCTTGGGAACAAATTAAACAGAGCCATACTTGGAAGTCCATAATGTCTCTAATCTTCACATTCCTCCAAAGGCATCATGCATGTCAACAGCTCCTTCTTTCCCCTAGCTTCACAGCATATTCTCTAGCTAAGGCTGGGAGGCGGCCAGGGAGATCTGGCCATATGTTCTTCTATTAATATCTAATTAATTGACATAAACCCTTTCTAAAGAATACTATGAGGGCAGCAGGAGAGTGACAGCAAATGCAAGTCCCTGGTTGTAGCTTCATAGGAACAGTCTTCTAAAGATGCAATAAATATTTCTGAGATGAGGCATTAATTATATATTTATTAATTGCTGAAGCAATTAAAAAAATAAAACTTTTTAAAAGCAAAACTCAGATTCTATTCTGTTAGATTGACATTCCAGGGTAGTATGAAAGGAAGAACACTAACTTTGGATCTGGGTTCTTGTCCAGGCTCTTCTAGTAACTATGTAACCTTGCTCTGCTACTTTATTTTTTGGGCCCCACTTTTCTCATTTGTCAAAATAGGGGCTTAAACTGACATTTTTTATGTTTTTCTTTGATTATATAGATTTTTTAAATAAGAAAACCCTTTGAGCTTTATTGGATTTTCTCTTGCCTGAATTCGTTCATTTAAAAAATATTTACATACTTATTTTCAATACAACATCCTATTCTATCCTGCAACCCCACCAACACACAAACTCAACTCTGATGCATTGGAAATGAAATCTGGAGAAATCAAACTGTGATTCTCCCCATAGAGGAGGAAACTATCTGTACAGGTAGAAGCATTCACCAGGCTAGCTACCAATCCTGCAAAATTTGTATCCAGAAGATTTGAGTTCAAATCTCATTATCTAATACTTCCTAAAAGCTGAAAGTTTTAGACTGCAGAAGATACGAAACAAGGGGGATAAAATAACTTTCTTCTATTATTTGAAAGACTTATGTAAAAGAGGTAAGGTAAGACCCAGTAGTAGTGGGTGAAAGTAAGCAATGAAAGAAATTTAGATTTGATGAAAAGAAAAATATCTTAACAATGAAAGCTATCCCAAAGTGGAATTGACATTTTTCAGAAGACAGTGGGTTCTTCTTCAGTGGGAGTCTTTTGAGTAGAAGCTGAATGAGCAGTTAATCAAGGCATATTGTAGTAGGGGTCTTTGGGGGGGAGTGAATTGGTCTATATTACAGTTACTAAATTCTATTGCAACTACAAATTCTATGAATCTGTCAAGTCATTTCATTTTTTTAGGCATCAGTTAATTCAATAGTAAAATGAAGAAGCTTAATTAAATTTTGAAGCATTGAACTGCTGCCAATAAAACCATTGGCAATCTCATGAAGTCTATGAACCTTTTCTCAAAATAATGCTTTTAAACGCATGAAGTAAAATGCATAAAGATTACAAAGGAAACTAAATGTATTGAAATGCAGTTAACAATCTTTTAAATCAAGTTCAAGGACCTCACATTAAAAATCTCTGAATTAGATGATCTACAAGGTATCTATCTTCTAAGTTGGAATTCTATGATCCCTGGACATTTTTTCTTTTTAAATTTTTATTTAAAATATATGGAATTAAAAAATATTTCCATAATATAGTAAAATAAAAAAAATATGATTGCACATGAAACTACAAATCTATTAGAGACTAGATCCCTGGACTTCTCTATTTTATTCATGTAACTATTTAGAGATATAAAATTTCCCTTAAGAACTGCTTTGGCTGCATCCCATAGGTTTTAGTATTTTCTCATTATTGTCATTCTCTTGGATAGTTTCTGCGATTTGTTGTTTGACCCACTCATTCTTTGGAATTAGATTATTTAATTTTCAATTGGTTTTCAGACTATCTTTCCCTGGTCATTTATTGAATACATTTTTTATTGCATCATGGACTGAAGAGAAAGCATTTATTATTTCTGCCTTTCTGCATGTGATTATGAGGTTTTTGTGCCCTGATATATGGTCAGTTTTGTGTAGGTACCATGTACTGCTAAGATAAATGTTTATTTCTTTCTATCTCTATTCAATTTTCTCCAAAAGTCAATCATATCTAGGTTTTCTAGGCTCCTATCAATTTCCCTAGTTTCTTTCTTGTTTATTTTGGGGTTAGATTTGTCTGATTCTGAGAGGGGTAGGAAGTGAGGTCCCCCACTAATATATTTTGTTGTCTATTTCTTCCTGTAACTGGCTTAATATCTTCTCTAGGAATTTGTATGCTCTAGCATTTGGTGCATACACATTTAATATCATTACTATTTCATTGTTTAATATACCCTTTATCAAGTGCTTTGCTTCCCTATCTCTTTAACTAGATCTATTTTTTACTTTGCTTTATCTTGAGCTCAGAATTACTACCCCTGCTTTTTTTACTTCAGCTAAAGCATGATAGATTCTGTTCCTTTACTCTGTATGTGCCTGTCTGCATCAAACGTGTTTCTTGTAAACAACATATTGTAGGATTCTATTTTTTAATCCACTATGCAATTTGCTTCCTTTTATGAGAGGGTTCATCCCATTCACATTCACAATTATGATTACCAGCTCTGTATTTCTCTCCATCTTATTTTTTCCCCTGTATGTACTTTGTTCTCTCCACCCTTGAACTTCTCTTAATTTCCCAATTTCCTAGGGTTGATTTTTTAGGACCTTATGTTTTTGTTGGCTGAAGAATTTCATTGGATTTACATTTTGACTTTAGCTTGACTTCTCTGAGGCCTGACCTCATTTCTTTCTGACCTGTGCTAGCTATTTCTTTCCTGGCTAGGATAAGGAAACAGAAGGGCTGACTAGAATTGTCAAGCAGATGATTTCTGAAGTAACAATTGGCTATCTTTTCGGAATTTGCTTCAAAAAAATGAATTTTTTTATAAAAAAAAGAATCACTCTAGGAACCCACAGTTCCCATTGCTATATTGCTACTCACAGAGTCATATCTCCAAAGTTCAGTTATTTCCATTTGGGATTTTTATTTCATTCATTGAATAAATCAGTCACTTATTGACAAGCATTTGTTAACTGCCATGTAAAATTAAATAATCCCTACCTTCAAGGTGCTTCCATTCTACTGCAAGAGACAATAAGTGATAATGATAACCCACAATGTATAAGATTTTTAGATTTTCAATTGTAAGATAAATAGATAATAGACAGATGATAAATAGATAGATGATGGATTTAAAAATGAAGTATTTTGGTACAGGATGCTGGTATTCCATCAAGACATGAAGAGAATTGGCGCTGGTGAAGGTGGGGTGATATTGGCTTGCCTGGCACATACTGCCTCTATCTCTTTCTTAGGGTGCCTTGTGGCATAGATAAATATCCCTGTAATTTGCTCCATTCCTCTATAAATGTAACTGATTTTCCCATAAGGGGAGCAAGAATTCTCTAATTTAAGTTCTTCTAAATGACTTGGAGCTTGTTGCTTCCCTCAGCTTTCTCCAATATGGATATTGGGGTAGGATTGTACCCATCCAGTACATCTCAATTATCTATCTATCTATCTATCTATCTATCTATCTATCTATCTATCCATCCATCTATCTTCTAGGACTATGAAGTTCAGAACAAAAGAGGAACTATTTTCAATCATTCTTAAGGGGGATAATAAGCATTAACTTATATATACACAGCTTAGCCCCTTCACATTAAGTGTCAGTTACACCAAAGGTTACTACAAATAACAAATAGTGGCCAAACTCATTTATCCAAAAAATCAGTAAACAGAAGTCAGAAGTTAGAATATTTGGAAGAATATACTAGAGTAAATGAGCTCTTAAAGCTCAACCATGGAGAAAGAGAATTTTACCACAGAGGAAGTCTACTTTCAATTAAAAGGAAATACAGGAACATGATAGTGCTGGCTTCTTATGCATATTTACCATTCCAAATTCTTTCTCTCTCCCCTTCCTCCCTAAATCTCCTTCCCTCTTGAACCAGCTAGGAATATATTCCTTATGTAGATATGCAGTGTCATGCTGAACATTTTCTCTGATAATTAATCTTAATGTCTTCCTCTGCACACATTTTATGAAGCATGGGTCTATTTTCAGGGCATTGTTCAATGGATAATTATACAATGTTAAACTCGATGTTCCTTCCAGTTCTAGGTGAAGCAGTATTTTCTATGTATACCACGTAGCTATTTTTTCCACCAGAATGAATGCAGTAGTAGTGTTCACAGTATTAAAGAAAAAAAGTTGGGGGGGGGGATAAGGCAATTGGGGTTAAGTGACTTCCCCAGGGTCAGACAGCTAAGAAGTGTTAAGTATCTAAATCCAGATTTGAACTCAGGTCTTCCTGACTTCAGGGCTGGTGCTCTATTCATTGCTCCACCTAGTTGCCCCATTAAAGAAATTTTTATTGAAAACCAATATAATTGGGCTATGAACTTATCAAATTAAGGAGAAAATTTTTAAGTCCTTTCCAAAATAAGAGGAATATTTGCCCAATCTTTAATTTGTTGTAAGTAAATAAGGTTCATGTTTTTTAACCATTTTCCCCAGCAACGATAATCTTAATAAAAGTGTTATCAAAACATTTGAAATTATGTGGGGGATGTGCCCATTCTAAACTGTAAGATAGCAAGGCAGTCTCCTTTTCAGATAATTACAGGTAAAGTTTATATTTAAATGATCATATGTCCCCAAATGGAAAGGACCTCACAGTCCAAATAAATCTTCTCCCTCATTTTACAGATGAATAAATTGAGACTTAGAGTTTAACTGATATAATATAATATTATGTCCAATATCACAAAGATATTGAGTGGCAGAGTTAGGATTCAAACTTGTCTTTTTCTTCTAACACTGCTTCCTCTATACCACAAGTGTATGTTTGTATAAATTAGCAATATTCATAAATATTGCAAGTCCATGATTCTGTCAAGGTGAGAGAACTGAAAATAACACTTTTCCCTACCTCCAACAAAAGTCACCATGTTTTGTTTCTTTTTTGTAGCTCACTACTCTTCATTGTCCCTGGTCACTTCCTAAAATTACATAGCTGAAAACAGGAAAATAGGAAACCAGTGAAGACAGGTACCTGGTGAGAGGTAAGGTGACAGAAAGAATTGTGTCTATTGATGATTAAACTGGATCACAGTTGAGAATCAGAATTGTCAAGCAGCTAAAAGGTTCAGAATAATTACATACAAAACTCAATTGAAAAATAGGATCTCAAGATTTAGAGTTAGAGAAAACTTAGAAATTATTTAGTCCATGGGCTCTGATTCTTTTTTGTGTGTTTTGTCAGTCAGTTGACGCCTATGGATCCCTTTTCAAAATAATGTTTTTAAAATTCAGAAAAACAAGATAACAAAGGAAACCAGTTATACTGAAATATAGTTATGTAAATATTTTTAAATTTTTTCAAGGGTTCCCTTCAAGTTAAAAGTTTTTAATCCATTCCAAACTTTCTATTTTACAAATAAACTGAGTGAGGTTAAGGAATTAGTGAATTCCTCAAGTCATAGACATGAATTAGTAAAATCTAGATTTGAACTATGTCAATCTGCCTCATATCTACCACTCTTTCTACTTCACAATACTGGATCCTTATGCTATTCAACTTTCTCCTTCATAAATGGAAGTAATTAACCCCAATACTTATAATTAGAAGTATCAATGCATTCTCTAATGTTGAATTTGACTGCTGCCATGTTTTCCTTCCTTTCTATTACAATAAACTTTATTGCAAATTGGAAAAAAATCTGTATGATCAAATCATTGAAGATGAAATGAAACAACTTATATAAAGTGCTTCTCAAACCTTAAAAGTGCAATACAGACACTGCCTATAATTTTTATAATTCTATAGCTGCAACAATCATGTAGGAAGTTAGTATCATAGACTCAAAGAATATCTGAATTGGAAAAAACCTACTAGATGACTTATAATAACTTATGATTTATGAACTCATGAAAATGAATTAGATGGCTCACCTAATAATAAATATCCTTTTTTTATATAGCTAGAAAGTGCCTAATTGGGTATTCAAATACAAATCTACTGAGTCTATATTCAAGGCGCTTTCCAACAAAATGTAATATAATCTCAACAAGCTATGCCTCTGGTTTGGCTTATTTTTGCTAAGTTGTGTTCAACCATTCACGATTCTACTTGAGATTTTCTTGGCAAAGAAACTGGAATAGTTTGCTATTTTCTTCTCCAGCTCATTTTTTACAGATGAGGAAACTGAGGCAAATAGGGTTAAGTGATCTGCACAGCTAGAAAGTGTCTAAGGACAGATTTTAACTCAGAAAGATGAATCTTCCTGACTCCAGGCCTAGTACTCTATCCAGTGTGCCACCGACTTGCCTCTAGTATCTGGGATTTATTCCCTATCTATAAATTTGTGTATCTCATTGTAAGACAGAATCTTCATGACAGGTGCAAGAAAGTAATATCCTGTACACAGTTTCTGAGAAAGCAGGAACCTTGTGGGAGGGTGTGGGAGTAGGGAGAAAAATTTGGGGGGAAAGGAAGAAAGAATGTCTCTGACTGTGAACATCAGGGACAAGTGCAGGGCTGACATGTGATTGCTCCACTGGATAGGATAGTAATTGCTTATGATTTCTGGCTCCAGGCTTGACTAACAACTTCTCTCTTAAGAGTATAGATTTAGGGGTAGCTAAATGGTACAGTGGATAAAGCACTGGCCCTGAAGTGAGGAAGATCTGAGTTCAAATTCAGCCTCAGATGTGTGTGACCCTCGGGCAAATCACTCAACTTGCCTTACCAAATTGCCTTACCAAAATAAATAAATAAAATATATATGTGTGTGTATATATATATATTATATATAGCTCTGAAGTTTCTTCTTACCATGTCAACAAAGGAAAATACCTAAAAAGAAGATGAAAACTTATTCCTGATGATTCTCTATATATCTATTCCAGTCTTCTACATACAGTAATATTGGAAGGGACATTAGAAGTTCTCCAATCAAGACATCTCATTTTATAAGTAAGAAAACCAAGGCTTAGAGAAGATAACTGATATATCCTTCATTCCCTTTTCATTTACTTTTCAAAATTCTTTTCAAAGTATATTTTTTTCATCCTCTTTAGTCATTTTTCCCTTTTTACCATCCATACCCCTACATTTGTGTTCATTTAGCCAAAGGTTACTGGAAGGCCCAAGTTAGTTTTAAAAAATACTCACTGAAGTGTGCTGGTTTCTGAATTATTCACTCTGAAATCATATTGATGGTGGGGCAATCTTATTAAATAGCAAAATATAAGTTAAGAAGTTTTTTATTGAGTTTTAACTCTGGAAATGTCAACATTATTGATTCTAATCAAAAATATTTATCCTGCTTGGCACCTGATTGAGCAATGTTGATGTGGAAATAAAGAATGCAAAGAATTTCAGTAATGCATAGGAAAAATTTCCTCTGACATTTACCCAGCTCTGCTGATTTTCTGTCTGTGCCTATTATACAGAAAGTGTTCACACTAAATATTTGTCTCTATGTCTTCCTAGCCCTTTAGAAACAGAGTAAACAGTATTTACTGAATATCTTTTCTGTGAGTATATGTTTTTATGACATTATCATTTGCTGTCTTCAGTCTTCAAATCTTCTCCTCCAGTGGCAATCTTGTCCTTTCCAAGAGCTTCAACTATCATTTCTTCACAGATAATTTTCAAATTTCAGTTTTAGCCCTGACCTTTCTTATGTTTCAGATCAATATACATCTGGATATTCAGGTCCTAGGACCTGAAATTCAACATCTTCAAAACTGGGCTCATTTTCCATCACTCAAACATCTACTCTTCTTTCAAACTTCAATATTTCTGGCAAAGACTCCATCTACTTCCTCCTTTACCTATAAGAAGAGAGGAAAGAGCAATCAAATGTAAGGTGTAATAATGTCCACCACAGTAATATATCTCAGATCCTTCTCTTTTCTCACTGTTACCATCCTAGAACATTTCATAATTATTATCTAACTAGACTAATGCTATTGCTTTCTAATGAGTTTTTCTTTTATCCACTCTCTCCCCTTTTCAGTGTATTTTTCATACTCCTTCCAAAACAATCTTTCTTAGAGTCAGTAGATGATGATTATGGCAATAATAAAAACAATAATACAAACAATGTTTTGCTGCTTCGTTAACCATTCATCTGAAAAGCACCCAGTCCTTGCTACTTATCTTATAGCTTCATCCTTAGTGCCTCTGGACCTTTCAATCCACCTGCAACTGAACACTCCTTAATATGTTATCCTTCTTGTTTTACAATGTGAATCTCGAAGAGCAAGGACCATACTTGACCAATCATTTTTTATTATTATTTTTTCAGTCAAGTTTGATTCTTCATCATCCCATTTGGAGTTTTATTGACAAAGATCCTGAATTGTTTTGCCATTTCCCTTTCCAGCTCATTTTACAGATAAAGAAACTGAGGCAAAATGGTTAAGTGATTTGTCCAGGATCATATAACTAGCAAGTGTCTGGACCATATTTGAACCCACAAAATCACTAGTATATAGTTAGTATCCCTGGTGTTCTGTCCACTATGCTACCTAAATTCCCTTTGGCATATAAGTACTTAAAAACTGTTTTCAATTCATTTATATGGTGCTTTAAGATTTATAACATTCATATATATATATATATATATATATATATATATATATATATAGAGAGAGAGAGAGAGTGTCTCATTTGAACTTGTGGCATTTAAAAAGTTTGAGAGAATTTCTGGGTAATTAATCATTTTATTAATAATACTAGCATTTTAATAAAAGAGGTCAATGGCTTTGGAATACCAAAGATCCTCAAGGTGACAGGTTCAAGACTTATCTGACCTTGGGTAAATGGGTGTTCCAAGGGTTGGAAATCAACTCTAATTGGTTAGTAAGGAGAAAAAAAATATTACAATGAGTGGCTGGACCTATTCTAATGAACTTGATTATAACATTTACTTCCAAATTACCTCCAAACTCGGACAATCTAATCAAAGAATATATCTCCATACAAATCTGAGTAGGATACATAAATTCCTGGTAAGAGTTAGTGGGTGGATGTGACGATTGAGGAGAGTTAAATCAATCTCATTATCAATAATGTCCTTCAAAAGACTGAACTTGGAAATTAGCATCATAGAAAAAAGGGGAAACTTTGGATCTTCTCAAATCATTGGTTTTTAATAATCACTTCTCTCAAATATTTGCTTTGCTACCAGATGTAAAGGCAAAAGAAACACTAGAAGCCAGTTAATTGAACCCCTTCATTTTTTAGATAAAGGCACATACCCAGAAAGGTTTAAGTGATTTGTCAAAGTCTCACAAGTTTTAATGTAGTACAAAATGGTATAACTGTGACATGGCAGTCCAAAAAAAATGATGCATTCTTAGATGGCATTTTAGAAACATGATATCCTGAATCCACTGTACTCTTCCTTGATCAAATTGCATTTGGAATATTATGTTTGGTAAGGTGATTTGTGAACAGTAAAATTCTATATAAATGCAAGCCATTATTCTACATGCAATATTTGCTTCATGTTATAGGCTACGTGGTATATTTCTACAAAACAACATATCAACAGAAGGGCAACCAGAATATTAAGGAGATAGCACATCATGCTATACAATAACTTGAAGAAAACATGAATATGTAATAACTTTCAAAAAAAGCTGACAATCTTCATCATTGAAGGATGTATCATCTTGGTTAGGGGTATCTTGTTGAGAAAGTAACCCTAGAGATTTTCTTTTTGTCAAATGGAGTGCTTAAGAAATCATTTTTAAAAATCATAAAAATCATTTTAAAAATCATTTAAAAACACATTGTTTCCAGCTAGATAAAACCCACAACAAGAAAAAGACATTTTATTTCTAGTTAGTCTCTCCCTTCCTTCCCCAAAGATTTCAAGCCCTTGTAACTTTTAATGTTAGATATAAACAACTTTAAGAAACAATTAGGTGCAATGGATAGTGTACCAGATCTGGAATCAAAAAGATCTGAGTTCAAATGTGACCTCAGATGCTTAAAACCTGTGTTGATCCAAGCAAGTCACTTAATTCTGTTTGCTTTAATTCCCTCCCTGTAAAAGGAGCTAGAGAAAGAAATGACAAACCACTCTAGTATCTTTGCCAAGAAAGCACCAAATAGGGTGGCAAAGAATAAGATAAAGCTGAACAACAACACTTGACAAAAGTGCTTTTTAGCTAATTTGTCCTCAACTACTAAAAAAATAAGCTTCTTATTTCATGTCACATGTGAGAAAATGGAAAAAAATGATGACTTAGATAAAATAAACAAACAAAAATAATTGCAAGACCAGAACTCAAGACTACTAATCATTACTGGCTACTGAGTTATTCAAGACATTAAACATCAATTTTTAACTCTAAGAAAAAAGAACTTTCTTACATTAAATCAAAAGATCCACTCAGTTATAAAGATTTGGGGTGATTCAAATTTTTAGAAATAGGGAAGACAAATTCGATATGTCAAAAGGTTAAAGAATGGCTGGTGCTAGAGGTAACATGGGAAATATACATTAGTTTTGTTTGAACACATGGCAAATTTATTGAGAAAGAAAAAAAATTTAATACTTTTTCAATGTCCTTAGAACAGTAATGAGCACAAAGCAGGTATCACCATGCTTTAGCATTTCTGATTGTTTGCCTAGAAATTTTCTTTTGCCACAATCCACAAACAATATTAGCATGTTCTACTGAAATAGTAATATGTATAATAATGGAGTTCAAAAACTCTTACAATATTAATGTGACACCGTGTCTATCATTTCAAGACATATATAGAAAATGATTACTAAATTTTCTTAAATTATGAGAAGCAGATAAAACATTTTCAGAAATAGTTTTAGATGGAACAGATTCCACTTCAACAGAGCATTAAGGAAAGCTGACAATAGCATATACTACTGGGTCTATGAGAATGTGAAATGGAGTCTAAGAAATGGCTAAGTTATAAGAAAATCATTTAAAAGTCCTTTATGGACAACATCCATAAAAATTCAACTAATAATATGTTATGCCAAGAAAATTATTAAATGTGTGTGTTTGTTTCAAGAAATGGAGGGGCTTAGGGGCAGTCAGCTGTTACAGTGGTTAGAACATTTGATCTAGAGTCAAAATCTGAAATCAAATCTAGCCTTTGATAGTTACTAGCTGTATGATTCCGATTAGGTCATTTAACCTTTGTTTAAAAAAAAAAAAGCAGGGGTTTAGAATAATGATATGACTAGGTTATTGCTAGCTAGACAATGCAATGGATAGGGTGCCATTCCTAGAGCCAGGAAGACTTGTCTTCCTCAGGTCAACTCTGTCCTCAAACATACTAGCTAAGTGAGTCTGGCAAGTCACTTAACTTCTGTTTGCCTCTGTTTTATCATCTGCAAAATGAGCTAGAAAAGGAAAAATAGCAAAATAAGTCCAGTATTTCTGCCAAGAAAATCCCATATGGGGTCCTAAAGAGTCATACACAACTTAAATTACTGAACAGCAACAACCTGACATGATAGATTTTGTAAGGAAATGTTAAAAATAAAAAATATATAGCATATCACTATAGGTTGCAAAAATTTAGCACTTGCCAATTATATAGAAAGAAATAATCAAGTGGCCAAGATTATACTCCAGAAACTTGATATCATTAATAAAGTGACAGATGACAAATGCTCATACTGATTATCATGGAGACAGCAGGGAGAGGGAGGTGTTGCAGTACCAGGCTGTTTGAGGAAAGAATATGGAGGCTAGGATTATATAGCCAGATGACTAAGGCAGAGAGTAGACCTATCCTGGATGATGGCTACCCATGGAGCAAAGCTGTCTAAGCCTAGTTATATTCCTGGAAAAACCTTTAACCTCTCTGAGTTTCCGTTTTCTCATCTCTAAAATTGCAATAACATTATCTGTAGAATATTTCTGATAGGTTTGTTTTAAGGATTAATTTGATGATATATATTAAGTTTTCTGTTGATGTTCATTGTTATAGACTTATTTGAACTCTTTGCTGTCTAAGGGACTCTCAAAAGTTGTCTACAGCACACAATTCAAGAATATCACTTTTGCAGTGCTCAGCTTTCTTCCTAGTCCAATTCTCATAGCCATACATTTCTATTAGATTTGACTATACAGACCTTTGTCAGCAAAGGTTATGCTTCTACTTTTTAATGTGACTTCCAGATTTGCCATAGTTTTCTTTACAAAGAGCAAGCATCTTTTAATTTCATGGCTGAAGTTGCCATTGGAAGTGATATTTGAGCTCAAGAATATAAAATCTGATAATGTTTGCATTTCTTTTCTATTTTCCAGAAAGTGATGGGACAACTTGGTAGGATCCTAATTTTTTTTAATATCAACCTTCAGACCAACCTTTTATACTCTCCTCTTTCGTCCTTATCTTCTAATTCTTAATTCTTCACGTTCTGTCATCAGAATGGTATTGTCTGCATATTTGATATTGTGGCTATTTCTCCCAGAAACCTTAATTCTGGCTTTTGATTCATCCAGTCTGGCATTTCACATGTTGTATTCTTCATATAAATAAAAAAAAATAAGATGACAATATACAGCCTTGTCATATTCCTTTTCCAATCTTAAGCTAATCAGTTGTTCCATATTTGGGTCTAACTTTTGCTTTTTTTACCCAAATATAGATTCCTAAGGACACAAGTAAAATGATCTGAGACTCCCATATCCTTAACTAATCACATTTTGTTGTAATACACACAGACTAAGGAATCAATATAATTAATGAAAAAGACATAGATTTTTTTCTGGAATTTTCCTTATTTTCCCTGTAATCTAGTAAATGTTGTCACCTACCCTTATCCTAGATCACTTTTCAGTGTCCTTTCAATATTTTATTTCTTAACCAGGATTAGTCATCAGGCTTACATGGACCTTACATTCCTTTCTTCCTCTGTCCTTCTAGTATTGCATTGTGTTCTTTAATTTTTCTGTTGAAGCATAGACTGTGCTTAGTAGGCCCTGTGATCCTTAACATTTTTATCAATGATTGGATAAAAGCATATAGAGAAAGATGGCATAAGTACCATTTTTATAACAGAGGAGGGATAGCTAATACGTTGAATAAGGTAATTTCTGAAAAATATCCTGAAAGGCTAGAATGTTAAGCTAAATCTTACAAGATGAAATTTAATGGAAAAATGTGTGATTCTAATAGACACTAGGGTGTTATCCCAACTCCCACTGGCATGATAACTAGGGTCCCATGAGGGATACCTCTCCCCCAAGGTCCTCAAGGCATTCCCTGGGAGGTTGGAATATTTTTATAATTCCATTGGCTGAAGGCCTCATTCTAGTGTATTCCCACCCTCCCCCCAATATCATTATTATTTGTGTGTGTATGTGAGGGAATTGGGATTAAATGATTATTAAATATGCCTCAGGCCAATTTGACCTCCTGACTTCAGGGCCAATGTTCTATCCATTATGCCATCTATACATATCAATATCCCCATTCCCATATCAATTTCTAATGATTGGTGCCCCAATATCATCTAACTGAAAACATCAATTTGTTTTTACAAAAATATATTTACTATAAAAAAAATTAGTGGGATTCGCAAAACTTCCCTTCCAAAAAAACTAGTACAAATTCTTCCCTCTGTATTTTGGCCCCTGGAGATAATGGACTGAAGTATAAAGTTATGACTACAAATATTAATCTCATCCACAAGTTCCCTTCCTTACAGAAAATCTGATACACAAGTCACCCTCTTGCTTATAAGACAGTGTCTCAGATGGTTGGTAAATGCACTGCTAGACTAAGTCATACAGCTCACTTCTCAAGATTGGCTCCTTCTAGAGCCAATTCCCAATGACTCTTGAGATCTTGAGATTGTTGAGGAAAGATGTCAAAAGCAGGAGGTAGCTCCACTTAGGATATAGGCTTTCCTAGGGGAATAAATGTTAATGAGCCAAAGTGGGGGATAGGGTGAAGAGAACCATCTATCAGTCTTCTAAAGTTCAGCAAGCCTTCCTTATACTTTAAAGGCCATCAGAAAGGAAACAGAGTGATTAAAATATGAAATTTTTAAAAACAACATGAAAAGATTTCTACAAACTGCTTTAGAATGAAAAAAGGACTTAGAAATCAATACACAAAATAATGACAACAATGTAAATAAAGAATAATACAGCTGGATACTATAGTGACCAAATTTGGCAAAGACATGAAGAAAAATATCCTGCTTTTTTTGTTGGAGAGGCAAGAGAACATGGATGTTGAATACCGTATATGCTGTCAGATGAGATAAGCGTCTTTTTTTTCTTTTTTAACAAGAGAAATTTCTTTGGATAGGGGAGTGAGAAAAGGGTATATTCCTATGATAAAAAATAATACTTCTAAAAAGAATGACATAAGACTAAGAAAAAGTGACAATGGAAAAATTCTGTCTACATTGTGACATGTAGCATGGAAGAAATCAGCAGTCATCTAACTGATGTTTTACTGTGCACTGCTAAATAGTGGAGTCAAAATAAAGTATGGTTATTTCTCCCAGACAATAGGTCTGAGGCTTCAGATATTTACAGTGATGTACAGCTCAGTCAAGAAGAACAATCTGACTATAAACTTGTCTTGCAGAATTGTGATGAATATTACAATCCCAGAAAAATAAGAAAGAAAATAAAGAAATTGTCTTCAATAGGTGAAAACCAAAAAAGGGGGAATGAAGTGAATAGAGGCAGAAAGGGGATTTTTGTCTAACCTGTTTCCTGCAATAGTGCTAACCATGGCATTTTAGAAAGGCCTCTGATCAGAGATGGAAGCATGCTTGGAATAAGAAATGAGCACTTCAGGGAAGGAATGCTGGAAAATTCTAATTTAACACTGAAAAAGTTAATCAATATTTGCAAGGTATATGGAGTCTCTCAGTCTAAGATGCAAGTATCTAGGTGCTCGGCAAATCCCTTGAAACAATTTGATTATGTGGAGAGAAGAATTTAAAAGCTCATAAATAGAGATTTAAGTTTCAAGAAGGAAGCAATAATTAAATGGCTGAATGATATAAGAAGACTTTGGAGGTCAGGAGACTTGAGTTCTATTCCCAAGTTGGCTACCCAAATTTAGGGTAAGTCATACCATCTCTCAGAGTCTCACTTTCTTCATTTATAAGGTGAGAGCTCTGAATAAAAGACCTCTAAGGACTCTTCCACATCTAAAATGTGACAACTCAAAAATGCTGTTTTGTAATGAGACCATTTTTTTCATCTTCTATTATATTTACTTAAAAGAAATAAAATCACACAATCACAGATCATGAAAGTTAGAGCAATCCTTTCAGGATCATCTAGCCCAACCCATCAATAAAAGCACTTTGTACTATACCTACATTGAAGTCATGGATATGCTGAAGTATAATGTTTTATAGGCTCAAAGATTTAGAGGCAGGAGAAATTTTAAATATCAACTCATCCAACTCGCTAACTTTATAAGTAAGAAAACTGGGGACCAGAGAAGTTACCTGAATTGCCTAAGGTCACTTTGTGATAAGTGTCAAAACCAACATCTGGACTCATTTGCTCACTCTGCGTCCAGAATTCTTCCTGTTGTTCCATGTTGCTTTTTTCCCTTTGATGATGATGTCATAGCATTTACATAGCACTTCAGAATTTTCAAAGTGCTTTACACATAAGATTCTTATTTGATTCTCACAATAACCCTGTGAAATAGGTTTCACTGTGTGCTGCTAAACATTGGAGCCAAAATAAAGTATGTTATTTCTCCCAGATAATATGTCTGAGGTTTCAGATATTTACAATGATGAACAATTCTGTCAAAGAGCAATCTGATTGTAAAATTGTCTACATTTTACAAATGAGGAAACTGAGACAACTAGAGGTTGAGAGGATAATGTCTTGCCCAGGATCACACCTAAAAAGTGTTTGAAGTAGGATGTAAACTCATAACTTGACTCCAAGACACAAATTCGTTACCACTGTGCAACCTTGAGATGTTATCTAAGGGATATGAATATCTTTTTAGATTTGGACCAGTTAACTTCTGAGTTCCCTTTCATCACTGAGATGCTGGGAGTTTGCGATTCTCTGACTGAACTGCAGCACAAGATCCAATAGCAGAGAACAGCAGAAAGTCCTAGAAAATCTTCATCTGCCTAAGCCAGAGGAATTGATAGAAGTCCCCTATGCCCCAGGAGTAAATGACCATAAGGAATGGCAACTGTGGAAAAGGGACCCTTCTGGAGATTTATTATTATTGTACCTTCACTAATAACTCCATTTGGATTATATAGTGGTCAACATGTTTTCAGGAAAGAGTAATTAATCAACATTCATTTACTATAAGCACTTTCTATACATCGTGCACTAAATAATGGATAGAGGCAGCTAGTTGATAACAATGGAGTGAGGAAGAATTGAATTCAAATCCAGTCTCACACTATTTGTGTGACACTGGGCAAGTCATTTAACTCTTAATTGCCTCAACTTGTCTTGTATAAAATGGGGACAATTGGAGATGGAAACAACAAACTACTCCAGTATCTTTGCCAGGAAACCTCATGGATGGCATTTGCATGGTCACATAGAGTCAGAAACAACTGAATGAATGAACAATACCGATAATGAATATCAGCTTCCTGGTCTGCTTACAACAGTAACATTAGTTTTCAAGATGAAAGCTCAAAAGGACAATAATCTGACACCTTTCAGAAGTGACTTTGACCTGAGTGTTATTAGTGCCTCTTGCAAAAAAATTAAACACATATATTGATACATACAATTTATAGTTTTGGGGGAAAGAAGTTGGAAACATGAAAAGTAATAGATACATTGGTAGGACTTTCCCATCTAAGAGTTTCTTATACCCGTGAAATCACAAGTTTATTCCTATCCATAGACCTTTCTTTAGGCAGGGATATGTTTGGAAATATTGAACAGCTCAAACACTTGTTTAATTTACATTTTGAGCATTTTATTATTCACTTTCTGAAGTCTAGTCAGTCAACAAAACAATAAATCATACCATGATTGCTGGAGTTTGCCCTTACTTCACTATTCAAAAACTTTTAGTGGCTCTCCATTGGGAAAGAGGCAAGAGAAAGAGCATTTATACAGCACCTACTATGTGCCAGACACTGTACTAAGTATTTTTTAAACAAATATTATCTTATTTAATTTTCACATCAACTCTATGAGCAGATGGCATGATTATCCCCATTTTACAGTAAAGGAAACTAAAGTAAACAAAGGTTAAGTGATTTGCACAGAGTCACATACATGCTCAGTATCTGGGACCAGAATTGAACTCAGATCTGACTGAATACAGACCCACTTCCACCAGTTTCTTCCATTGTCTACTGGAAAATATATATTGTGATCCTGATATTCAAGTACTTCCCCAGATTTCAGTCTTCTTTTGTGCTATTTAATTCTTAAAATGGCATTCAAGATCCTCCACAATCAGGATGCTGCCTCCCTAATTATACTTACCTGATATTAATTTGCTTGCTGTCCACATATCTGTGAAGCTGAACCATTCTACATTCCTAATTCTCATCTTTTCTTCTCTTGATTCCAGACCTTTCTTTCCACCATCTTTCCTGGTTGAAATGTTAGAATGGAATGCCATCACTTATTAAATTTCTCACAATAAAGACTCATTCTGAGGTCTCTATGTGGTATTTTTCATGAAGCAGTGTGCTTGCCAATATTAAGAAATAATGAAGGATCTGAAGATGATGATAATACTGATAATAATAATTTGAAAAAACATGTATAAGAATGTGTCTGTATGTGTTCTCCCAGGTGTTTAATTTTACAAAAGATAAGCTATTTCTTCTTTTCCTCTTCTTTTCTTAAGAGGAAAGGCTTAAAGAACAAACACTTCTAATAAGAGGTAACTCTTGTTAAGAGGGACTTAACTTTTAAATGGATATTCAATAAACTATAGTCAGATCATTCCACAGGAAAAGGTTTTAAGAGGATACAAGAGTGAATATTAGAGCATTGGGTACCTTAAATGGGAAAGAAGATGGGACTGGTGAAACAGTTGCCAAAGACAGGGGGTGATATATTTACTTGACTAAGAAGTAGTGTGGGAAGGGATGCTATTTCAAACTAAGTCAAAAACATTTTCTTCATTATGAGATTTTTGTTCTGTTCATGTCCCTCCAAAATTAAAATTACCTATAAAATCCAATTTCATACTTTTCAAGGAAGGCATAGTTTTTCCTTTGAGAAAATTCCCGGATATAGATGGTTCACAAAGCAACACTGCAGATTCTTTGAAGGATTTGGGACTCATTTTGCACATTACAAGTTTTACCATGTCAGAGTCAACTCTGGGAAAAATTGGAAAATTGAAAAAGTTAGCAAACCCTCTATCCTGCCTTTATTTACTTTTATTTAGTGTTATAGCTGGGGGAAAATATACAATTCTAACAGTTCCTCAAATCTCCCTGCTGTAGACTCATTCTCTATCTCCACCCCAGAAAAAATGTGGACTCTATCCCTCGCTCACCCAGTTCTGGTGAATTAGTTTTTTGCCTTACCTAGCCTAGGTAGAATTTTTACCACTTTTTACCATCTCCTCAGTTAACCTCCCAATCTTACTTACAGTACTCCTTCATGAAATACATGAACTGATGCAAACTAAAATGAGAAGAACAAAGAGATGATTATACATAATAGCAGCAATATTGTAATGACAATTAACTATGAAAGGATTAGCTACTCTGATCAATAAAATGATCCAAGATAATTCTAAAGAACTATAATGAAAATTATATATTATATAAAATTTTTGCTTTTTTACCTTCTTATATTTTTGCAACATGCCTAATATGGAAATAGGTTTTGCATGATTTTACACGTATAATTAATAACATATTTCTTGCTTTCTCAGTGGTTGGAAGAAGAACTGGAGGTGGGAGAGAAAATTTGGAACTCAAAACATTTTTTCTTGAAGAATGATAAAAATATAAAACAGATTAAAAAATAATAAAATACAGAAAATGTAGAAACCAAACAATGTATTTGTAAAGAATGATCATTAAAGATTTTGGTCAATATTAAAATAAAATTTTAAAAAATAAAAATAATGTAACCTCTTTGAGGACAGGTACTGTCTTTTTTCTTGTCTGAATTTGTATCCTCAACTTGTCACAATGACTGGCAAATAGTAAATGCTAGATAAATATTCTATCATCTAGCAAGCTACCTACTTATCTTTCTTTTATAATCTGCTCATTGTCAATTTTATCATTTTTTTAATATTTGAGATAATTTTTATTCAAGCTTTCTGGATCCCAGATGATAATTTTATCTCACCCCTCAAATTGCCTTAATGAGGTTTTTTGTTTTTTGTTTTTTTTAATACACATTCATATACATATGCACATACTCATATGTATTTACACATATATGTATGTACACAGATATATAGTATATGATCATACATATGGTTGGTTGTTTGGTCCTCCATTTTCAAAAAGGACCAAAATGACATCACTATGTTAGAGTCAAATTAGAGTGTCTGACTGTGGCTGATCAGACCAATATGAGCTCAAAATATTCTGCCACATATCAGACACAAATAATCCCTATGAACATTTGGGTAGATTCTCTAACTGTGCATCATGTTTCTTCAGAGCTGATTCATTCTGCTTTGCTCATAGAAGACAACACCTGTTTTGATGAGGACACGCCATTATTGGTAGTACTATGCTGGTGTCTCCCATGTCATACAATCAATTCTGAAATTCTTAAGAGAGAATTTGAGTGTCTTTGCATTACTTTTTCTGACCATCTTGTGAGTGCTTGCCCTATGTGAATTCTCCATAAAATAGTCTTTTTGGCAAGTGTACATTTGGCATTCAAACGAGGTGGCAGCCCAACAGAGTTGTGCTCTCTACAGTAGAATTTGAATGTTTAACAGGTTAGTTGGAGGAAGGATCTCAGTGTCTGGTACCTCATCTTGCCAGGTGATCTTCGGAATCTTCTTAAAACAATTCAAATGGAAACGATTCAGTTTACTGGCATGGTGCTGGTAGACTGTCCAAGTTTCACAGGCAAACAACAATGAGGCCCAAAAGTTCTGTAGATGTTTCCTCTCCCACACTTTCCTTTACAGCCTCCACTTAGCCAGCTCTGACCTGTGTGTGCCAACCTCATCATCAGTGTGTCCATCCCTAGAAAGCATACTGCCAAGGTAAGTGAACTTGTTCATAGCATTCAAAGCATTTGCTATAATCAATGGTACCACATCTGAATGGTGCAGTCCTGGGCTGATGGAGCACCTGTGTTTTCTTGGTGTTAATTGCTAGGCCAAAATTATCACAAGGAGCAGAGAATTAATCTATACTTTGTTGTATCTCAGCTTTGGAGGCTGCATCAAGTGCACAATCATCTACAAACAAAATGATCATGCATCAACATCCCTCCCTTTTAGTTTTGGCTTGCAGCATAGCATCAATATAGTAGTTGACTTTGATGCCATGTTTATCCTTATTGAAGATGTTTTACCTTGTAGCTGAAAACATCATGCCAAAAAACTTGGGAGCAAACATACAGCCTTGTGTCATTTCATTGGTGATGGAATATTGTCCCTTTTCCAAAACTTGAGCAAACATATTCCACTGGTGAACTTCTCTAGGAAACCAAATTTTGATGTAATTTTCTATAAGCCCTCACGACTTACAATATCAAATGAGTTGGTCAGATCTACAAATGTTGTATACACTCCTCTGTTCTGCTCCTAGCATTGCTCCTGGAGTTGTTGGGTACCAAGTATAATATTGACTGCTCCTTTTCCCCTTCTGAAGTCACACTGGCTCTCACGTACATGATCTTCTTTCATATATAGTATACTTTCCAGGGGTGTCCACATTGATAATGAGATTGATACGTGCATTGCCAGAGCTGGTTCAGGAGAGGCTCTGAAGGAAATCCTAAACAAGTTGTTTAACCTCTGTTTGCTTCAGTTTCCTCATCTATAAAATGGGGACAATAATAGCACTTACACCCCAGGATTATTGTAAGGATGAAATGAGATAATCATTGTAAAGAGCTTAGCATAGTGCCTGGCTAAGTAAAATGACATGTAAATTTTAGCTATTATTAAGGAAAGAAGAAACGTCAATAGACTGAGGTAGTTTTTTTAATATGGTGGGACAATTTTAAGGTTTTTAAGACATGGAAATGAAAGGGAAGGAAGGAAGGAAGGAAGGAAGGAAGGAAGGAAGGAAGGAAGGAAGGAAGGAAGGAAGGAAGGAAGGAAGGAAGGAAGGAAGGAAGGAGAAATAATGATGTAAAAACAATGAATATAAATAACAAAGTGTAAAAGGAAACAATATTAGACTGACCACCAAACTGAAGGTCTACAGAGCTATTGTGCTGACCTCATTGTTGTATGACTGTGAAACCTGGACAGTAAACTAGCACCATGCAAGGAAACTGAATCACTTCCATTTGAATTGTCTTAGGAGGATTCTGAAGATCACTTGGCAGGATAAGATACCAGACACTGAGGTCCTTTCTCAAACTAAACTGCCAAGTATTCCAATTCTACTGCAGAGAGCACAGTTCTGTTGGGCTGGCTGCCTTGTTCAAATGCCAAATGTACACTTGCCAAAAGAAATGATTTTATGAAAACTCACACAGGGCAAGTGCTCACAAGGTAGCCAGAAAAAGCGATACAAGAACATTCTCAAGGTGTCTCTTAAGAACTTTAGAATTGATTGTATGACATGGGAGACACTGGTACAGGACCACCCTACATGGCGTGCCCTCATCAAGAGATGCTCTATGAACAAAGTAGAATTGAATTAGCCCAAAGGAAACATGAGATGTGCACAATTAAAGAAGCCACCCCAAATGTTACATTAGGGACTATTTGTGTCCAACCTCTGTCAGAACATTTCAAGTGCATATTGGTTTGATCAGCCACACACTGTAACTTAACTCTTAATTTGGTGATGTCATTTTGGTCCTCCAAAGGACAATAACTACCACCAACAAATCCACATAAGTATGTATCAAAATAAATATTTTCAATCTCAATCCAAATCTATTTAACAAACCTTTTAATTATATGTGGCAGGTAGTCTTCTACTCTTCTTTGAGAACATAAAAAATATATATGTATGGTGCAGACTATCGTCTCAAGGAGTTTGACACTCTCTAATAGGGATGGGAATAGGGAAGACAAGTTCACAAAGAAATAACATAATGACTAGTGTGAGAAAGCCAAATAGATATGAAGAAGAAAATAATGTTTTTACTTGGAGATAGACTGAATCAAGGAATGATACTTAAAGGAGGTGGCATCTAACTTGGGTCTTGAGAAGACAACTAAGTTGTACAGTGGTTAGAACACCAGAGTCAAGCAGACCCAAGTTCAAATCCAGCCTCAGTATGTGATCCTAAACAAGTTCTTTAACCTCTGTTTGCCTCAGTTTCCTCATCTATAAAATGGGACAATAATAGCACTTACACCCCAGGATTGTTGTAAGGATGAAATGAGATAATAATTGTAAAGAGCTTAGCATAGTGCCTGGCTATGTAAGGTGATATGTAAATTTTAGCTATTATTAAGGAAAGAAGAAACTTCAATAGTCTGAGGTAGTTTTTGAATGTGGTGAGACAGTTTTAAGGTTTTTAAGGCATGGAAATGAAAGGGAACGAAGGAAAGAAAGAGTGAAAGAAAAAGAAATAATGATGTAAAAACAATGAATATAAATAACAAAGTCTAAAAGGAAACAATGGCATGCTTGACTAGACTCCATTTCTTTTATGATTGGTTTACTAGATTGGTAGATCAGGGGATGCCATTGCCAGAGTGACAAAATTTCATCAAGCAATGACTCTCATATGAATCTTGTGGAAAGCAGCAGATTTAGATCTGGTTAAATAACTACATCAAAAAAGTAGATATTAATGGGTTACTGTCTCAGTAAATAAATACACAATATATTAAATAGTCAAAGGCTTCCATAAAATGTTTTTTTCACTTATTTCCTTCTTAATCCTTTTCCTCAAGGTATCCTACGTTGAGAATAGCTTTGACAATTATTTGAAATTCAAAAGTGCCATAATGTTTTCTGTTGCCATTGAACAGTTTATATGTCCACATTTTGATATAATCTTACACTCCAAAATCTTTTTCAAAATAAGAACATATTTTAAATGTAACTTTTGGCAGAGTTTCTACAAAAATTTAGCTATACTAAGCTAAATAAACTTTATTTGGGAAAGACTGTGATCAAATAAATCCACATTTAGAAGTCACCAATACTTCTGTTTTTGAAAATCATTTATATCATAACTATCATATTATTGTATTGTGTACACATGAGGCAGCTAGGTAGCACAGGAAATACAGTGCTGGGCCTTGAATCAGAAGACTTATCTTTCTGAGTTCAGATCTTGTCTCAAACACTTATTAGCTGTGTGGCTTTGAGCAAGTCTCATGGCCCAATTTGCCTCATCTGGAATGAGCTGGAAAAGGAAATTGTTTTCTAGAGTATCTTTGTTAAGAAAGCTTCAAATGGAGATTATAAAGAGTCAAACACAACTAAAAACAACTAAATAACAGAAACAAAAATTTTGTACACTATCTAAATTCACTCTTTTGAGAAGCCATTTTAGAAATTAATTTTGTCATCTTTAAATGGGAATAATAATTGTTCTTCCTTCATAGGATTAGTATGAGGAACAAATAAAATCATATACATAATGCACATTAGACCTTAAAGTATTATACAAATACTAACTAGTAGTAGGAATAGGAGTAGTAGAAGTAGTACTATCATACTGGTGCTATGTCAGATTCTAGAAATATCTTCTGTTGGTTGCTGTATTTCTTTCTTATTTAACCTGCCCAATGTCTGTAGTTGGTAATACTAGTTCATATAGATTCAGCTCATCTTTGATCCTTTACATTCAGTCTACTAAATCAATAGACAAATACCACTGATATAAATTAAAATATATCTCACATTCAAGTAGCCTATGAGTTTCTTTGATTTTTTTTAAAGCTATAGACTTATGGAGTAAGAAAATTGTTGGAGCATTAGCCAAAGAATTTGCAGAATCTTCCCTGGGAAACCCATAATGAGAAAACAGTATATTCAAATAGCATTAATTTAGTCAAATATACCTTTGGAGATGAAGCAGAGAAATGATTCATTGTCACATGTCAATGACACACATAAGACTTCTTTGTGCCTGGAAAATTTGCCCATCACTGCCACTGTGAATTGCCAGTCACCTATCCAATAGTGTTTTTGCTATTCACACCTAAAGGAGTACCTGAGTTCACTAATTTCTGTTTCTGGCTTTTTCCTCACCCTTTGATTAGATACTTTGTGATTTCAATCATTCCATTACCTAGTTGGCCCTCAGGCTTACGCACATTATGATAAAAATAGTGCTGTTTGCCTCCTGCATCAAAACCTATCATTTTTTGCAGGGACCACAAGAGAAATTTATTTTGTTCTTTCAATCAAGGAAGACAGAAGAGCTGATATGCATAATTGCTCAGCATCCCTTTTCACAATTTGCAAAAATACCATGTAAGAATTAGATGTCAAGACCAGACTGTGTCCTGGTTTTGTGATGTGAGAAAGTTTCATCAGGTTTCCAAGCTAGTTTCCTTTTGCATGTAAATATGGAAATGGGGAAAACAAAAGAAAAATAAAACAAAACAAAACCAAACCAAACAAAAAACTCATACTCTGAGGAGCATATAAAACCAAGTTTCCTTGAAAACTCATAATTTTGATAATTGTACAATTCCTTTGACATACAGAGTTTTAATATGTCTTAATTAAAAAAAATGTTTAAATTATAACTGCACAAGACATTGAGCTAAGTTCTGATGATACAAAGATATATACAATTCTGTTCCTACATTCAAGGACTAATTGATTTAATTAGGGTATAGTTATGACATTTAAAAAGTAATATAGTAGTAAAAAGCATTTTCCATCAGTCCTCATTCTGAGAAATGATCTGAGCTATTTGTAAATTAAATAAGTTATGTTTTAACAGATGTGTATTAGTTTGAGTTTTTTAATTATTTTAACCATTCATACTTTCAATGAAGAGGATATAAGATACTGAGAAATATTTCCTTCTGTCCATTAAGTGCTGGAAGTAACTTGAATTCAAAAACCAGTGTGAATCAAAATTCACCTACTTTAGTAACTTCCCCTTTTTTAGGATGGTCATAACAAGAAAATTTGAATATGTATACTGTTTAAATCCCTTTGTATTTATAAATCCAGTAATTAGAGAAATTAGAACCATAAAATGCTAGAGCTGAAAGAGTATTTAAAGGGTCTCTTGTCCATTCTCTATATTCTACAGAAGAAGAAATTAATTTCATTAAGTGGACATTTCTGTAAGTAAAAGGAGTATGAAGATCCATGTAGTCCAATACTCTTTTAAGCACTCTTAAATTTGCAGAAGTTGAAATGACTAATCCAATTTCTCCATATTTCTGAGATGAATCCAACTATTCTTTGGCTATGGAAACATGAGTATTTCCAAACTGCATATGCTGTTTAATAGAATTTTCATTTAAACAGTTGTATCTTCAGATGTCATTGCCTTCTCAGTTGCCTGCCTATTAGAATATCATTCCTCTTTTCTTAGATGTTTCTCTATTCCTGATAAAAATATCATTAATCCTGTATCTATAATTGAGAAATGATCACTGACATTTTATGTTACTCTTTACATATAGCAAAGAGCTTTCCATATATTATATTATGACCCTGAAACAAGAGTTATACCCTGTTTACAGATAAGCAAATTGAGGTTCAGAGAATTAAAGTGACTTTTCCAGGTCTTCTCAATTTAAAATTCAGCATTTTACCTACTATTCCATGCTTCTTTCTGAACAGTGCTGCATCACTCAAAATATAAAAAAAATAAAAAACTCCTGCCACTGCAAAAATGAATATTTTTGTCCTGACTTCTTCAAATTAATTCTCAAAGCAAATCAAATATGCTGGATCATGGCAGAAGTTTGTCTCTACTTTGCTCTGAAGATATAGACTAAAGATAAAAGTCTTATCTTGATATAGAAGCTAGTATTCTTTCTGTGATTAATAATGTATTACTAAAATGAAATATTCACATTTTCAATAATATTGATATCCAGCTCATATATCAAACAAAACAAATCAGTTCAGTATAAATCTAGATATAACTTTTCAAAAAAAAAAAAGAGAGGCTATGAAATCAGAAATTATATATGTATTGAAACATCATTCATATGTATCATTGACTCATAGGCTTTTCCTGAAAATGAAACTTGAGGAAATTTATATTCAGAATAATATAACCATTGAAACTCTTGCACATAAAGAGGCAAATTGGAATTTCAAAGCAGAAATGCTTAAGGAGTCTTCATTTAAGAATCTGTAGGATATTGTACCCCCAAAGTGTATTTTACAACAAAATCAACAGCTCCCCAAAAAACAAATGGTATCCACAAATCAGAAGTGACCAAAATATATCTTTCTTGATATATCAGGTTTATTTTTGCTCAGACATCATCTGCTTAATTCTTTCAGTGCTGGGCTCCAAATATTTATTATCCATAGGCCCAAGATGAAAAAATAAAAAGGAAGAAAGGAGGGAAAGGAAAAGAAGGAAGAGGAGGAGGAGGAAGAAGAGGAGGAGGAGGAGAAAGACAAAGAAGAAGAAAAGGAAGAGGAGAAAGAAGAGGAGGAGGGGGAGGAAAGGGTGGCAAAAGAGGAAGAGGAGGAGAAAGAAAAGGGGGGAAGAGAGGGAGGAAGAGACAGAGAAGAAGGGGGAGGAATAAGCAGGGCAAGAGGGGGAGGGGAGAGAAAGTGAAAAAAGAAGAGGGAAATGAGAGTAAGGAGGAAGGGGAAGAAGAGGAAAAAGCAAAGAAGAATAGAATTTACATTATCTTCAGCCCATTTGTCAATTAAGCAAGAATTAAAAATTAATTCTTCCCTTCCCCCATATTTATAATTTTTGCAATTCAGATCTGATGACATTCAGATTTCTGCTGCCTATGTCAAGGTCATAATAGATAAATGCCTTTTTCACATGATAATGGACCATCCTTTGTGGATATCCTAAAATGATCTTACACAGAATTAGCTTTTGTTTGTGAGCCAAAGCCTAATGTATATCCTGTTCTCCGAAGATACATACAACAAAAACACTCTCTGGAAGCCCAAAATCAGAACTCAATGTAAATTATGGTACTTCCAGATTTCTTCTTAATGGAATTTCTTACGCCTTAGCTAACTTTTTGTTGTTCAGTCTTTTCAGTCTTGTCTGACTATGACTTCATTTGGCCTTTCCTTGGCAAAGATACTGGGATAATTTGCCATTTCCTTCTCCATCTCATTTTACAAATGAGGAAACTAAGACAAACATGATTAAGTGATTTCCATAGGATTACATGGCTAGTAAGTTTCTGAAGCTAGATTTAAATTCAGGAAAATGAATTCAGGTGGCAAGGATAGTTTGTTTTATTTACTTTTTCTTTCCAGCATTGGGCCTGGCACACAGTGGGTGCTTAATGCTTGCTAAATTGTACTTAATTGAATAAAATTCACAAACTAGCCAAGATAAAATAAATTCTGACCTTCCTTATCCCCAGATTTCCAAGGATACCTTATTTAAATTATTGAGTCATATTTGACAGATTGACATTATAACAAGAATGCCAGGAACTGAAACCCTTTTACATCTGGCTCAAAATCTGTACAGAAATACTTAGCCATTTATATTACTCAGGGCTCTGACCCAGAGAAGACATCAAGTAAATAATGATGATGGGGATTGTATTAGACAACAATGATTATTTTTTTTTCTTGCTTGAAAGATGCTAATTGCTTGTTTATAACATTCAATTTTGGGGGAAAATTGCATGAATTTTCATTTGGCTTAGGGCATGAGCAAAAAACCCATGCTATCTAGAGGTGAGAGCCATCTTTACTCTTGTTTATTTTAAAGACATGAAAATTCACTTACTCTAGAGTGAGGCAAAAAAAGGGAAAAGTTGAATTTGGGATTTTAAAAGAACTTATTAAATATAAGTATAAAAGACTCAAAGGGTACAACTTAATTGAATAATACCTTTGATTGTAGAACTTTTAAAAATATATATAAACCACACTTTTGAATGGGACTGATGGGATGAACTTTTCTCAAGTTTATGAGACTAAGCTTAAATCACATGATCTCTATTCCCAGGCCTTGAAAGCTGGGATGCAGGAAGTTAGTGAAGTGACATGACCCACAGGAAGCAGACAACATTGGTGACCATTGGTTAAGGATGGTTACATCCTTGTGTTCTACCCTATGTAAAAGCTTGGGTCATCATTTCCTTTTTAATCGGCTGTTCTACTTCAGGCTGATCAGATTCAGGAGCACTTGGTGGGAGTTGGAATGGCTCCCAGGTGTACTTGCCTGGGCCTCCCCCTGGAGGGACTAAATAAATGCTTTCTCTTTGTACCTGAAAATGTCTCCATTTAGTCAATTTGGGAAAGGGGGTCTAGCATCCTTCCCACACACTTTCAAGTACAATTAGTTTCACATTTGTTTCTAAAATCTGCTTTCACAATCTATAATTTAAAATCCCTCTCCTAAATCTGGTTCAAGCTGATTCCAGCACAGTCCTGTCTTGGAAGTTTTCTTGTGAGAAATGATAATTAAATGGACATTTGTTAGCTGTGTTGTAAAGAAGATTCATTTTCAATTATAGTTTGAACTAAGTGAATTCTGGTTCTCTATCAAGATTCTGTGTGATTTGTAAAGCAAACAAAATTCAGTTATAAATTGCATGTAGATGGATAATTTAAAGGTATAGTTTTGGACTCTGACTTCTGAAGTACTTTCTGATCCTATACTACCTACTTAACTATCTGTGTGACCTTAAGTGAGTTAGTAAACTTGTCTATCTTTGAGTTTTCTCATCTGTAAAATGGGAGATTGGATTCAATGACCTCTAAGGTACACCTTTACATTCATAATGCTTTAAAGTTTAGTTTTTATCAAGTTATTGAAGAGAAAATATAAAGCACTGTTTTTGTGGTTAGTATGAGTACTCTGACGTAATACATGCCCACATCTCAAAGGTCTGAAGTTCTGACATAATCAGCAAGTTCTGAAAATTATAGTTAGAAACTTAAATGAGAGATTAAAGGATATCAAGAGTCAGGTGGGAACCACGTAGGATGAGGTATTTTGGAACATAAGAGCTCTACAATAAAAGGGAATGAGATATGGATATGCATCACTAGGAGCTGATTGCAAGTTAGACTCAGTTATCTTAGATTGATTACAATGGGAAGCAGCTGGACCTTGCCCAGTGGCTGGGACTTGGTGAATTTATCCCCTCTCCACTTCCCCTTCTTCCTCTTGCCTCATAGCTTAGTGAACTAACACCTGTCAGATTGGCTAAGATGACAGGAACAAATAATGATGAATGTTGGAGGGGATGTGGGAAAACTGGGACACTAATACATTGTTGGTGGAGTTGTGAAAGAATCCGGCCATTCTGGAGAGCAATTTGGAACTATGCCCAAAATGTTATCAAATTGTGCATACCCCCTTTTATCCTTTTAGAATTTTCTGATCTTTTACATTTTGTTTAATTGACTTTTTTTTTACTGTTACAATGGTTTTAGGGCAAGATAAACATAAGCTGACTTCTAGTTTTGTTGTGTTTTGTTTTTCTTTCAGACAACTTTCCATATCCCTTCCCACATTTGTCATTTTCCTTTTCTGTCATTTTAGTCAGTATGATAGATGTGAGGTAGTACCCCAGAGTTGTTTTAATTTGCACTTCTCTAATCAATAGTGATTTAGAGTATCTTTTCACATGACTAAAGATAGCTTTGATTTCTTCTTTTGAAAATTCCCTGTTCATATCTTTTGACTGTTTATAAATTGCAGAATGATTTGTATTCTTATAAATTTGACTCAATTAACAATATTTGAAAAATTAATAATTTATCATATACTTGTGTAAAGTCTGTAAAAAATGTTAAATAATTGCTCAAATTTTTTTCATACTTATGATTACTACATATTTTCTTCCATCCTTTCTTTCCCCTATGTACTCTTCTCTCTCTCTCTCTCTCTTTCTTTTCATCCTGCCTTTTTTCAAAGTGTTTTGCTTCTGAATACTTCCCCAACTACTTTCTCTTCTCTCAGCGCTCCTTTCTTACCTCCCTCCAAACACACATACACATACTTTCCTGCAGGACAAGATAGATTTCCACATCCCAAAGCTTTTTAAACTGTAGGTTGTGATGCCATATGGAGTCACATAACTGAATGTGGGGTTTGTGAAAAATTTGGCAACAGTAAAAGGTATCAAATATTCTGCCAGAATTTAATTCTTTTCACATCTCAACATGCAAATGCTTTCATCTTTAATAAATGGTAAAATTATATGTATATCAAAGAATTATTTTAAAATAAGTTTCTTTATTGTGTATCACTAATAAATGTTTAATATGTATACCTATTTTATATACCTTTATTAATATTTAAATATTAATTATAATATTTAAATTTCATCATATTTATTTTTATTATATTTTATTTTATTTTATTTTATTTATAGATTTATTTATTTTTATTTATTTATTATATTTATATATATTTATTATATTTTCTATTTGTTTTATAATTGTTTTATTTTATAATAACATATTTATATAATAAATTATATTTATTATATTTAATTTATATATTTTATGTGAAGGAATGAAGGAAAAAAGGAGGGAAGGAGGGAAGAAAGGAAGAAAGTAAGGAAGGAAGGAAAGAAGAAGGAGGGAGGGAGGAAGAAGGAGGGACAGAGGAAGAGGAGGGACGGAGGAAGAGGAAGGACGGAGGAAGAGGGGGGACGGAGGAAGGAAGGAAAGAAGAAAGGAGAGAGAAGGGAGAGAGGGAGAAAGAGAGAAAGGGAGGAAGAGAAAGAAGAAAGAAGAGAAGGATGGAAAGAGGGAGAGAAGGAGGGAAGAAGAAAGAAAGAAGCAGAGGAAGGGAGGAAAGAAGGGAGAGAAGGAGGAAGACATGTGGAACACAAGGCAAATCTGCCTCCACCACCAAACCATATTAATTAAGTTTTCTATGTTCTGATCCCAATGTTAATATAGACATGACTTGGGTACCCCAGAGTCTATGTTTTGCTAATCATAGGAAGAATATTAGGATCAAAGGGCTTAGAGTTAAATTAAATAGTCATAAACTGTCTCCAATGGGTATCACTACAGGATGATTAGGGAGGTGTTTCTGAGGGAGGAAATAGTTGAGAATTGAGAGAATTTTCAACTCAATATTATATGTACAAAGTCAAGTCAGGAGGCTGAAACTTCAGTAGTATAAAATCCAAACAAGACAGAGATATACACATTCCTGCCATTTTGACAAGTATTCAAATTTAGATGGGGAAATAATGTCAATGGTAAAACAATGGGTCTTAATTTATTTTAAGATGCTGTTCCTGATCCTTTTGGATTGATGAATCATCTAGTTGAGGTGGGAGGGTGATTGACACTCGCTTGTAAGCTGCCCAGACACAACTTTAAGCTGAAGTTTTGAATTGCCAGAGTTTGACACAACATAACAAAGCTGACAACTGGAAAAGGAAATTAGGAGAAAGATTTGAATTTACCAGGATCCCAAGGTGACCCCAGCACCCATGAAATATCTCCAGATGGTGGACACTAAATAGCTAGTTTTCAAAACAGATTAAGTAAATCACCAACTATTATTTAGGACAAGGGCTATGAGTTTGAAAAAGGAAGTGTGTACAGAGACTGTGTCTACATAAATCTCTCATATATAAGGTCTAGTACAGTACCACTGAAAAGTAAACTTTTAATAAATACTGTTTGATCTGCCTAGTGATAGATTTTATTTATAGTGAGAGCTAGCATGCCTCTCATCATGAAGAAGTCATTGAATGATAGAGCTCCAAGGAATCTTAGGAATTATCAGATTAAATCTACTCATTTTTCTGGCATAGAAGAGAGGTACAGTGCCTTGTCAAGGTCACACAATAAGTCTATTAGTAGAATCAGGGCTAGATGGCTGATAAAGGCATTTGCACAAGAAGATATTGACTATCCATTTTTTTTAATGGAATGGATTTCCCTCATTGAAACTGCCTTAGACCATAAATTGATTCTATTCTTTAACTGACTACTTAAAAAGGAGCCTGCCAAGACCACCTCAAAGGAGTTTTCCACATCCAAACTACGTGGCCAATGACAATTTATAATTAAAATTTCCAAACTACAGAATCAATTCTGAGTCTAGCTGAAAGAACTATTGTAATATATATATATATATATGTATATATATATATATATACATATATATGTATGTATATATATATGTATATATATATACATATATATATGTATATGTATATATATATACATTATATATATATTATATAATACACACACATACATACATATATATATGTATATATACATATATATAGGTCCATGTGCATTTGCTACTGGAGCAAGATTAGAGATGTTGCCAGCTCTGTCTCTTCTCCCACCTTCCTAGTGATATCTTTTCTGAATATTTTATTTTTTATTCCCAATTACTTTTTAACATTCTTTTAAATTTTGAGTTCAAAAAATTTCCCTCTCTTTTTTTCTGAGATGTTAGGCAATTTAATATAGGTTATACAGTGCAATCATGCAAAACGTATTTCCATATTAGTTATGTTGTAAAAAAAAAAAAAGGATAAAGGATAAAGAAAAACAAAAGCCTTGAAAAAAATAAAGTAAAAAATAATATCCTTCAATCTGCATTCAGACTCCAGTTTTTACTCTGGAAGTAGATAACATTTTCCATTATGAGTCTTTTGGAATTGTCTTGGATTGTTGTATTGCTGAAAATAGATAAAAATCATTCACAGTTGATCATTGTACAATACTGCTGTTACTGTGTACAATGTTCTCCTAGTTCTGCTTATTTCTCTTTGCACAGCCCTGTCCCACTGAAACTCAACTTACTTGCAAGTGAGGATATAATCTTCATGTCATAGGTCCTCTTCCAGAACAAAGGACAAACAACAATCTGAGTAATAGTAGTTGCCCCACTTGGGGATGAATTGGCCAGATCCGGTTGGGTAATGCTGCTCCTCCCAACCTCCCTCCTCCATCCTTTCCTCCTTCCCTCCTTTTTTTCCCTCCTTCTCTTCATGTTTCATTTCTTCCCTCCTTCTCTCCCTCCCTCTCTTCCTTCCTTTCTTTCTTCCACTGTATCTCTCATTCTTTCCTCCTTTCCCCCTTCTTTCCTTCCTCCATCCACATGGAGAATCGTACACTTATATGTGGTTGCTCTGTCCAAAGAAATATAAATTTCTTGAAATAGAGCTCTTGTTAAACTAAGTTTTGATAAAAATCCATTTGGATTTAAATGAAAGTACTTGACTCAGTCTTAAGCTCATATCCTTATGCCTCTCACTGATTGGCTTTTGTTGTTCATTGCTTGATTTTCAGGGCTCAGAGTGAGGGTGAATAGCAAGCTTCTTTTCTGACTAGAAACACTGAGGGTCTTCTCCCCAGACATTGATTTTTCTTTTGAGTAGGTTAAGAAAAGCCATTTTTAAAATCTCATTTCTTCCCTAGTCCTAGTCATTGAAGGGGCGTTTTCTCAGACAAACTGAGACCTGGGAAAGGACTTAGCTTATTTTCCCAATTGTTTCAATCTAACTTAACTTTGTGTGAAAACTATTTTGTAATTGTGTTCAAATAGCTCCTGGCTTTGTGTTGGCAGTTATACTTCCAAGTATCTTATATTGTCTCTAGTTATGAAATTTCTACTTCTCCTTCAGAAGCTCTTGCTTCTGAGCTGTTAATTTTTTATATATATATATATATATATATATATATATATATATATATATATATATATATATATACATATATATATATATTTATTTATATATAAATATGAATGCTGACACTTTATATGGATTCATTTTATATCCTTCAACTTTTCTAGAGTTATAAATTATTTCAAATAGCTTTTTAGTTTATTTTCAAGAATTCTTTAACTGTATTGTCATATCCTCTTCATTAAGTGATAGTTTCGTTTCCTCATTACCTATTCTAATTTTTCAATTTCCTTTTTCTTCTCTTATTGCTAGAGCTAACATTTCTAGTACAATATTGGATAATAGTGGCGATAATGGCATCCTTGCTTCACTCCTGATCTTATTGGGAAAGTTTCTAGCTTATCCCTTATTACAGATAGTGCTGCTTGATGTTTTTAGAAACTATTTATCATTTTAAGGAAAGCTCTATTTATTCCTGTGATTTATAGTGATTTTAATTTTATATTTTGTTGAAAGCCTTTTCTACATTTATTAAGAAAATCATAATATTTCTTAGTTTTGTTATTGATGTGATCAATTATGCTTATTTAACTAGTCCTTTATAAGTCCCACCTAGAATAAATTTCCCTGATCATATCCTTTTGATATATTGTTGTAATCTCCTTGATAGTATTTTATTTAAATTTTTGCATCAATATTCATTAGGGAAATTGATCTATATTTTTCTTCTTTTTTATACTCTTTCTGGCTTAATATTAGCATCATAAAGGGAATTTAATGGGACTCTTTCTTTGCCTATTTTCCCAAATAGTTTATAAAGTATTGTAATTAATTGCTCTTTATAATTGTTTGGTAGCTCTTTGTAATGACCAGAAACTGGAAACTGAGTGGATGCCCATCAATTGGAGAATGGCTGAATAAATTGTGGTATATGAATATTATGGAACATTATTGTTCTATAAGAAATGACCAACAGGATGATTTCAGAAAGGCCTGGAGAGACTTACATGAACTGATGCAGAGTGACATGAGCAGGACCAGGAGATCATTAAACTATATGATGATCAATTTTGATGGTCGTGGCCCTCTTCAACAAAGAGATGAACCAAATCAATTCCAATAGAGCAGTAATTAATTGAACCAGCTACTCCCAGTGAAAGAACTCTGGGAGATGACTATGAACCACTACATAGAATTCCCAATCCCTCTATTTTTGTCTGCCTGCATTTTTTTATTTCCTTCACAAACTAATTGTACACTATTTCAAAGTCCGATTCTTTTTGTACAGCAAAACAATTGTTTGGACATGTATACATATATTGTATTTAACTTATACTTTAACATATTTAACATGTATTGATCAACCTGCCATCTGGGGGAAAAGGGTGGGGCGAAGGAGGGGAAAAGTTGGAACAAAAGGTTTTGCAATTGTCAATGCCATAAAATTACCCATGCATATATCTGGTAAATAAAAAGCTATAAAAAAATAATAATAACTGCTTGGTAGAATTCACTTACAAATCCATCTGACCCTTGTAGAGGGCTGGAACTCTGAAAAGGTATATTTGAATCTAAGACAGCAGAACACTTAAGGCTAATTAACTACTCAATGTATGAAAATGGTTCTATAAACATATATTTATGGTGGTGTGATGGCTCTCCTCACAATTGGTGTTTGCTGAATGTGTTGTGGTGAGGTAATTGGAGATAAGGATTGGAGGGCTGAGTCTCTGCTGCAGCACACTGAGGAGAGAAGACTTCAGGCTCCAGACTCAAGTCCAGAATCCATCTTTGACAAGCCACTTAGCAGCTTGCCTGCCTCCTTCACTGCTCCTCCTAAAGACCAAGGACTTTTACTGATCCTGACTCTGACTGAGTGTGAGACCCTTCAGAGAGCTAGCCAGATATTATAGGCACTGTTCCCCCCCCCCCATAGGAACTCATTTTCAATTTATTCAATTTCTTTTTCTAAAATAGGGTTATTTAAGTGTCCTATTTATTCTTCTGTTAACCTGGGCAATTGTTTTTGTAAATATTCATCCATTTAGTGCAAATTGTTGGATTTTTTGGCATATATAATTGAGTAAAATAGCTCCTAATAATTGCTTCAATTTCCTCTTCATTTGGTGGCAAATTCACTCTTTCCATTTTTGATACTTATAATTTATTTTTCTTTTCCTAGTGACATCTTGAGGCCTCCTATATAGAGGTAATTTTCCCATAAAGCAAAAGCAATTCACAAACACCAAGGCAGTCACTGAGACTAAGCTCATGAATGAAGGGATCACAGACACTGTAACTATCAGCTTCCTCCCTTGAGATGAGGTACAAGCATTAATCTCCACCTTTGTTCCTTTAGCACTAAAGCAGTATCCTATTGTCCTAAGTAATTATTTTCTTAAGCTCCCTCCCTGAAGAGCAGGGATAAGCAACAAGATATACTTCTGTCCCTTCAATTCTGGAATATAGTATGTTGGATTGTTTTCCAGAACCATGGTGTTATTTTGCTATCAAAATCTCTCCAAAGGTAAATGCTAGAAAAGAGAAATGTCACCTGGTTTGTGCTCACCTGACACTCTTTCATGGTCTCAGTACTGTGTTTCAAATCTCCTTTGCTTCTTTGTCCCTCTTCACATTTGTGGGTTTGCACCAACTATCGACTTGCTCATCACTGTTGGCCAGGAAAATGTGCTGTCCCTTATCTAACAACTTTAGTTTTCAAAAGACTACAGCTAAAACAGTAGTAGAGAGGTAGAGGGAAAAGAGAGAAAGGAAATGAGAAGTACACATAAGAAAGCCAAACAGCTTGGAAAAAAGAAGAAAAGAAGTGTCTGATGAAAACAATTCCCTAAACAGTAGAATTAACAAAATGGAGCACGGGATAATTTACCTAAAAGATCTTTGGAGAGGGAGGAACTTATTATCAAAGAAGAACTAAAAAACATTATGAAAGGCAAAATAGAAAGCTTTGATCATTAAATTAAAAGGTTTTTGTACCAACAAATGCAACAGAAACAAGATTAAAAGGAAAGTACAAAACTGGAAAAAATTCTTTACAGCCAGTGTTTCTCATAAAGATCTCATTTCTAAACTATATAAAGAATGGTGTCAAGTTTATAAGAATATTAGTTATTTCCTAATTAATAAATGGTCAAAAGATATGAATAGACAATTTTCAGATGATGAAATTAAAACCATTTATAGTTATATGAAAAAATGCTCTAAGTCACCATTGATTAAAGAAATGCAAATTAAAACAACTCTGAGGTACCACCTCAACCTCTCATTGGCTAAGATAATAGGAAAAGATAATGATAAATGTTGGAGGGGATGCAGGAAAACTGGGACACTGATGTATTGTTGGTGGAGTTGTGAACTTATCCAACCATTCTGGAGAGCAATCTGGAACTATGCCCAAAGGGCTATCAAACTGTGCATACCCTTTGGCCCCACAGTGTCATTACTGGGTCTATATCCCAAGGAAATCATAAAGGAGGGGAAAAGAGCTGTTTGCAGCAGCTCTTTTTGTGGTAGCTGAACAAGTTGTGGTACATGAATGTAATGGAATATTATTGTTCTATAAAAAATGATGAACAAGCTGATTTTAGAAAGAACTGGAAACATTTATATGAATTGATGCTGAGGAAAACAGGCAGAACCAGGAATACATTGTACCCAATAACAACAAGAATTTGTGATGATCAACTATGAAAGACGTGGTTCTTCTCAGTTGTTCAGCATTTCAAAACAATCCCCATAGATTTTGGACAGAATAGATAATTTGTCTATGCTGAGTTCTTTGAAACTGATCTTTGATAATTGCTCTTATATGTTAAATTTCCTATTAAGTTTGGGTTTAGTTGATAGAAAGTCCTAAAAATATGCAAGTTCATTGAATGTCCTTTTTTCTCATTCAATATTATAGATAACTTTGCTGGATGTCATATTTTTCATTGCAGGCCTAGTTCTTTTGATAACTGATAGATATGATTCCAGGACCTACAGTCTTTTTGTTGTGGCTGCTGATAAGTCCTGTACAATTCTAATTGTAGCTCCAGCATATTTGAATCTTTTTTTCTTGTTTCTTGCAAAATTTTCCCTTTGACCTGGAGGTTTCAAAATTTGGCAATAACGTTCCTATGTGTTTTCCACAAAGGATCTCATTGAGGAGGTGATTGGCAAGACCCTGTGTTCCAATTTTTACCTTTCCTCAAACCCTCTTCTAGATGGCAAATAGTCCAATATAGGTTAAATATGGTTAAATCCAACATATGCATCCATATATATAAAATTATCATGCTGCATAAGAGAAAAAGTGAAGCAAAATAAAATGCAAGCAATAAATAAATAAAAAGGGTGAAAATACTATGTTGTGAACCATAATCAGTTCCCATAGTTTTCTCTCTAGATGTAGATCTTCATCACTGAAAAATTGGAAATGGTTTTAATCATCTCATTGTTGAAGAGAGCCACATCCATCAGAATTGATCATCATATAATCTTGTTGCCGTGTACAATGATCTCCTGGTTCTGCTTATTTCACTCAGCATCAGTTCATGTAAGTCTCTGAAATCATCGGTCATTTCTTACAGAACAATAATATGCCATAATATTCATAAACCACAATTTATTCAACTGTTCTCCAATTGATGGACATGCATTGTTTCCAGTTTTTAGCCGCTACAAAAAGGGCTGTCACAAATGTTTTTGCACATGTGGGTCCCTTTCCCTCTTTTATGATCTCTTTGGGATGTAAGGCCAGAAGTAACACTGCTGGATCAAAGGATATGAGCAGTTTGATAACTTTTTGAGCATAGCTCCAAATTGCTCTCCAGAGTGGTTGGGTCTGTTCACAATTCTACCAACAAAGTATCCCACATCCCCTCCAACACTGATCATTATCTGTTCCTGTATCTTAGCCAATCTGAGAGGTATATTGAAGTAGCTTAGAGTTGTCTTAATTTGCATTTCTCTGATCAATAGTGACCTACAGCACTTTTTCATATGACTAGAAATGGTTTCAATTTCTTCATCTGAAAATTCTCTGCTTATATCCTTTGACCATTTATCAATTGGAGAATGGAAGTTCCCCTTTTCCAATTCTAATTTTCAAAGAGTTATTTTCACCTTTGAGACTTTGTATCTTCTTTTCTAGTTGTGTTAACTTTTTTTTCATAATCTTCTAGTTTTTCTTGGATTTTAAAAATTTTTTCCTCAATGTCTCTCATTTTATTTTTAAATTCTTATTTGAGTTCTTCTATAAATTCTCTCTGGGAAGGGAATCATTTAATGTTACTCCTTGGGGTAGAAGCTATTTTTACTTCAGTGTCCTCCTCTGAAGATGAACCCTGATCTTCCTTATTTCCATATATGTTTATATGGTGGAGTTCTTTCTTCTTTGCAGATTCATTTTTTTTAATAAGAGGTATTAGCGTTAAGCACCTCTAATCATGGAGTAGGGGAATGGTATTCTCTGGCTTCATCTCAGCTTTACCCTCTGACCAGGAATCCCAAACCAAGAGCTTTGTCCTCCAGCAAGTGCTCCCAGGCAGTAGTGTCCCTGACCTCCTGCCTCTTCACTCACCTGGAGAGATGGTTCCTTGTTGCCCAGGGCCACATCTCAGCAGCACAGCTAGGTCTGCCATTCAGAATCAGGTGGCCCCAGAGCTCCCTACTTGCTGTTTATATGGAGTCAGCTTGGAGGTATCTGCATTTCACATAGATTAATCCCAGCTCTAGTCCTTCAGATCTTGGGTTGTACAAGGAAGATCCCTGGTCTGCCCCAAGTCTTCTTGATTTTTCACCAGTCCATGTTCACATTGAGGCACAAATTTGTTCTGTTTGTGGGGGAAATCAGGAGAGCTTGAATTTTGCCAACCTACTCCCCCATCTTCCCAAAGTTTTCCTTCATTCTCATTTTAACAGGTCAAAGTGGGGAGAAATAGATACACATATAATTAAGTATAGAACCACAAGATTTTGATAACTCTGGAGGAAAGAATGAGGCTAATGACTTTGCACAGCTTTCCCCTCACTTAAATCCAATTCACTGACAAGTCAAAAACATCACCCTCCTGGTGTCACTGGTCCTATGCAAGAAACAGTTGAGTAATGGTTGTTTAGTCTGATTTTCATCAATTACATCCACTTTGGGGCTTTTTAAGGGCAAGAAGTGTTGGTTTAATAGTGATTTCTTTTTGCGTCTGATGAATATGCTATCTGTCCTGCTTTAAAGTACTTGTATCTTCCAAAACCCCACACAGAAGCTCTGACTTACAGATTTCTCCAGCCAGATTCCCAAACTTATTGGAGGTGTTCATCTAACCCAAATAATTCTTTCTGATTCACAAAGGAACCTGAGTCACCACTAGTTGACTACTTTCTTTGTAGGTGGGCTTGTAGTTAAAGTAGCAAAGAAAACTGGGTAATTTATTTGCTTTCAAGCCTCTAAGCTATAGCGATCTTTTCCCCTTGGAGTCTAATGCCTGGGATTCTGTACTTTCCTGCAGAGAGAAAACATAGGAGACTCAGACTGTAGCTAAATATTAAAGCAAGGTGGAAATCCAGATAAGAAAAAATATAGATCTTTCTCTTTTGGAAAGAAACTTCAAAAGATGTTTCTTAACTCTAATCACAGTAGCCCTCTAACTATTGCAGTAGACTATTTTAATAGCTAGAATAATGTTCAACATGTGAGAGAAAGGCAATATGGTACAGAATAAAAGGCACTGCATTTGAATACAGAAGGTCTAAATTCAAATTCCACTTCTGTTTCCTACTATTCATATTACCTGAAACAATTAAATTAACTTTTCTGTGTCTCATTTTATTCATTTGTAAAAAGAAAGAGTTGGGCTAGATTACCCCCTTGGTCCCTTCTGGATCTATATCTATGATCTTACAGCTTTCAAATAAAAGATCCTGCCCTTCTTGGTTTTTGTTGCTTAGTTATTTCAGACTCTTTGTAATGTCATTTATTTTTGGTTTTTGGCAAATATACTAGAGTAGTTTACCATCCCCTTCTGAAGCTCATTTTATATATGAGAAAACTAAGGCAAAAAGGGATGTGACTTGCCCAGAAACACAGATAACTTAGTGTCTTAATGGTCTGATTCCAAGCCCAATACTCTTATCTACTGCCCCACCCAGCTAGCATTCTAAAGACTTATGCCTTACCCTAATATCCCAGGAATAAACAGTCCCCATTCTTGTCAAGGCAGAAGTGAAAATGATTATTAATAATTAATTATTTTGAACATTTTTAATTGCCACAGAAGTCAATTCGCATGAGCACAGTTGGTGGCTACAACAGGGAACATACCCAAACCTTGGCAGCAAATGCCAACAGTCAGTGAGAGAATTGTAATCTAACTGATTCAAATATCAGGGGTAGGAACAAGAATCCTATCTGCATAACAGGGATAAGCCTGAATTTCAGTGAATATGGATGTTCATTTTGTCAGTGACTCAAATCCTTACATACTTCCTTACTCCTCTGTAAGAGATAACAGATGTTCAAGGATCTGAATTCTTTCATTCTCAATAATAGAGCCATTCAGTCAGTGGAAGATTTGCCATCATGGGAATGAGGGAAATTGATAATTGCTCCTTCTGAGATATTATTTGTTTACATTTTATTATACTTCTACCTTAATCTATGATTTACAGTTATGAATAAGGGAACGGAAGACAATAAAGATATTTTTATTACTAAACTCACAAATACTTCTGGATGTATGTCAAAACCCAGAGAACCTACATAGTAAGTTGAACTAGAGTTTGGCTGATAGTCACAGTACCCCCGGTGGTGCTCACAAATTTCAATCACAATTGATCATACCAAAGTGATTTACTGTTTGGATCTGTGTTGCAATTTTTTTTTTTTCATTTTGGAATTTTTTGTTAGTTAAGTGAAAATTCAATTTATGCATGGAGTTTAGATGATTTTGGTCAACTGGACACTTGAAAACACACACCACAACTCTTTAATATCATTGCAACTGAATTAAATTTATAGTTACTTCTTATTCACACATAACTCCTTTCTTGTGTGATTTGGAACTGAAATTTTTGTGACTAGATTGGCTTCCATTAAATATAAAATATATCACTTTTTATTTATATGGAAAATTTCAAAGTCCTTTATAAAAATCCCTTTTACATTAGCTCTGTGGAGTTCAGGAGATGTGGTTTTATTTGTTTTATACCTTTAGCATCACTAAGTTGACCTGGGGCAAACCACTTCACCTTATTGAAACCAAGTTTTCTCATCTGAAAAATCAGAGGAATTTATCTTGATGATATCTGAGTTCACTTCCAGTTCTAACTCCTGATTCTACCTGACCCATTTGACATTTAAAAAAAATTATGCTACAGATAGAACAATAAAAAGTTTCCTCTTTGTACTCTGCTTTAATTTTGAGACATGTTTTCTGCATATCATTTTTAATTGCTTTTACTACCATTCTCAAACTTATGTCCTTTTATTCCATTGCTAGTTTAATTAATACATTTAGAAATTTCAGAGCTAACACAGTATTGAATATGAAAAGTTAGAGAAGATGAGAGGCAAAATAGTTTAATAGATAGAGGTTCAGTCTCAGAATCAGGATGGCCCAGGTTCAAATCATACTGCAGTGTGACCCTAGATGCTTAAGCTTTCAGTGGCTCCAGGATAACTCTGGAAACCTGTAAATCACTGAGCTGTTTCTGATCTGCTTTGGCAAAAGAAATTTCCTTGCTGAGAGCTCTCTAACCCAATAAAATCATAAATGGACTATCCCCAAAGAAAAGATGATAGGTATTAAAAATCAATTGATGGACAGGATAAAGTATAAAATGTATGGTTTTATGAATTACTTCTTGGGAAACAGCCATGAAGGACATCTATAATTATCATTGTCATTGAACCATTATATCCTAAGGTCATCATAAAATGGAGTTTGTGATAAATGATAGGAAAATGTGATAAATGATAGGGGGAAAAAAACATACTATATCATGAATTTGAGAAAATAAAGTCTATAAAAGCTCCAATGGGGAGTTGGTTTTTCAAGAGAAATTTTATGAATTTACCAAATGTTGATTTTCTAAGTCTATGAAAAATGAAAACAATATATTAAGCTTACATTTGCAGCCTTACAACCATCTTACTCAGACCATAGACACCAAGAACAGGAGTTGGAAGATACTTCAACAGTTATCTATTGTTGATCAATCATCTCAATATGACTTTCCTTGAAACCATTTGAGGTTTTCTTGGCAAAGATACTGGGGTGGCTTGCCATTTCTTTTTCCAAGTCATTTTACAGATGAGGAAACTGAGGAAAATAGGGTCAGATGACTTAGCCAGAATCACACAAATATTAGTATCTGAGGACAGATTTGAATTCAGGAAAATAAGGCTTCCTGATTTCAAGCCTGGTACTCTCTGCTATGACATTTAGCTGCCTATCTAATTCTATTTCTTTCCTAATGTAAATATTATCTAGAATCTAGATATCATCCCCACACAGACCATTTTCATATGTACTGCTTCCTTTCCATGTTTATGCTATTAACATTTTTCCCCCAATGAATAAGGAATATTGAATTAGCCTCTGTAAAAACAAAATTTTGTTGCTTTTTAGCTCATTGGCCTAGTCTACCCAAATCATTTTGTATCCTTATTTTCCAACTAATTCATCTCTTCTAGCTTTGCAGATAGGAGGCAATGTTGTCATAGGATCATATATTTAGAATTATAAAAGACCTTAGAGCTGATCTAGTCCAAGTCCTTCATTTGACCAATAAGGAGTGATTTCTCAAGGTTACATGAAGAGCAAATAGTTGATCTTTATTTTATTTAACTTGTACTTCAAAGATATAGCGATAAAAAAATACAAAAACTCTTTCTTATAACATCTGAGTGGAGTCCTAATCTCAATTATCCTGGTTTAAGTCTGAGTCACAAAAGTTAATTTGTAAAGGTCCAAGGATCAATGCTGGACCTTGAAATCTGAACTCTACAGCATCAAAATGCCATGATACCCTCCTAACTTTTCAAAACTCATGAATTTATCTAAAACAAAAAGCAACATCATTTTAAAAACCTATCTTAAACAATTTGTAAGAGAGATACACTAGAACCTTTCCCAATAAATATAGAAGTGAAACAAGAATGCCCACTCTTTCCACTACTATTTAATGTTCTGGAAACACTAGCAATAGCAACAAGAAAACATTAAGCAACAAAAAAAAAATTAAAGAAAGATAGGTAAAACATGAGATTAAGCTATTTCTCTTTGTTGATGTTTTGGTGGTTTACTTCGATAATAGTAGGGAATGAGAAAAAACTAATTAAGATAATTTATTCAGTAAAGTTAAAGGCTACAAAATAAATTCTAAAATATCCACTACATTTCATTCCTCAACTGAGAAGTGTTCAAAGCATATCAATAAGCAGTTTTCATATAAAGAAATCAAAGTTATCTATGACTTATGAAAATGTTCTAATCACTATTGATTAAAAAAATACAAATTAAAATAACTCTGAGGTACCATTTCACACTTATAAGATTGACAAATGTGACAAAAAAGGAAAAGGATATATTTTGGAGAAGATGTGGGAGACTCAGGACTGAGAGATCTCCATGAATGGCGGGGGAGGGAATCTACTGAGAGGATTTTAGCCAAAACACAGCAGCATTGGCTACTCCGTACTGGTTCAGACCTCCAACACAACTACAGAAGGCAAATAGTGAGCTCCTGAACCCCAGCATAACAAGCAGGGGTTGGCCAGGCCCACCCAGCATGGAAGGAAGCCAGGAGCATAGGTCCCAGAGCAGGATGAAGCTGCTGTTGCCTGTAGAGGAAGGTATAACAATCTCCCCTTTGCTCTAAGAGCAGACCTTAACTTTTAAAAATTAGCAAAAAAAAAAAAAAAAGCAAAAAAGAGCTCTGTCCATAGATAGCTATTATGGAGAAAGGAAAGACTAATACCTCAGACCCTGAGGAAACTAAAGGCAAAACATCTCCAGATGGAGCCTTAAAGTGATTTGAGTTGCTCTCCAACTCAAAAGGCTCTCTTGAAAGAACTGAAAAAGGATCTTAAAGGAGAATTAAAAGAAAAAAGGGAAAGGAAATAAGAACTTTGGAAAAGTAAACACAGAAATTGTCTGAAAAAAAATTGCTCCTTAAAAATTAGATTTGGTAAAATGGAAAAACAAAAACAAAAACAAACCAACAACTTCTTGAAAAACAGAATTGGTGAAAGGGAAGCAGAGAACAACTCCCTAAAAAATAGAATTGGTGAAAAGAAAAAAATATCCAATGAACACAGCAACTCATTTAAAAGTTCAATTGGTCAAATGCAAAAAGAGGTTAAAAAAATAACTGAAGAAAATAATTCACCAAAAATTAGAATTAAACAAATGGAAGTGAATAACTTAATAAAACATCAAGAATCAGTCAAACAAAATCCCCAAAATGAAAAAACTAAATAAAAGAAAATGTAAAATACCTCGTTGGAAAAATAATTGATTTGAAAAATAGATCCAGCAGACATAATTTAAGAATTGTTGGACTATCTGAACACCATGATGAAAAAAAAAAGAGTGTAGACAATATCTTTCAAGAAATCATCAAGGAAAACTTCCCTGATGGCCTAGAACCAGAGGGTAAAATAGTCATTAGAAGAATGCACCAATCACCTCCTGAAAAAAAAGACCCCTAAATAAATAAAAATAATAATAACATTTATATAGCATTTTTGAGATTTACAAAGTCATTTACAACAAAATGGTAGGAAGGTTCTATTTTCCCCATTTTACAGATGAGGAAACTAAGTGATAGATTAAAGTGACTAGTTATGGTTAATGTGTGAGGTTACATTTGAATTCAATTCCTGGCTTAGGATTCTATTTACTGCATCAGCTAGTTAAGTGAATGTAAAAGTAGAAGAGAGAGAATAAATAATTATTAAGTGTCTACTATGTGTGGGACATTTTACAAATATTATCTCATTTGATTTCTATGAGATATATCTGATTGCAATCTTAAACACAATAATAAAAGAACTCATTTACTTCTCCTCTTCACTGATTAGAGGTTTAAATATACCAGATTAGCTATTACAAGATAAAGATATCCTCTTTTTATAGACTCAAGTTATCTATCATACATTAGTATTTGTCAATGTTAGCATGTAAAATACAGCAGAGGAGAAAATTCTTTTAATCATTTGTGACCCAATAAGAAGAAACAACATCTGGGTGAGAAAATCAATGGTATTCTCCAGGTACCAAACTAGTGCAGTCTGACAAAATCAATCAGAGCAAATCTGCTATGGATCCAGCATCTGATAAATTACCCCTCAGCTTTGCAACAACAGGTAAACTGCCAGAGTTGAGCATTCAATCAATGTACTAAAGTTAGAAACAGCTTCCAAATCAGCTTCTCTTCTATTACCCACAAGAGATAATTGTTTATCAGAAAGATACGTTAGGTTTTCAAAACAATAGAAGGACAGATGTTCTGTGATATTGGTGCCTGCATGAAGTCTGGGCCCTCATAGATTAAAATAAGCCATTGGTCTATCTCTGCTCATTAAATTCAATGGAGCTACTATCCATATAACAAGATAACAGTGCCCATAAATCTGAGGCCTACCTTGGATTTACTGTACAAGACATTTGTGTGCAGAAATATTCTGAGAGTTTGCTCCCTGATCAAAAAGCTTCAACAAGCCAACTTATGGCATATGGAAGAATAGTCTAATTTAAAAAAAGAATCATCATAAAATTGCCTAGTTCCCACAATTAGTTTAGAAAACAAAAAGCCATTTCTAAAAACTTGAATCAGAACAGAAATTCAGTTTCATACACAATTATATTTTTTGTTCTTCTTTGAATAGTGAAATGTTCATTTTTATCTAAGATTTTATTTTTGAAACTAAGTCTTCTCTTACCAAGCCTAGAAATACAAAAGTTAACCAAAGTCTCTTCAATTTACTCTATTTCTTTTTTTTTTTTTTTTTTTTTTTTTTTTTTTTTTTTTGGAGGCTGGGGTTACGTGACTTGCCCAGGGTCACACAGCTAGGAAGTGTTAAGTTTCTGAGACTAGATTTGAACTCGGGTCCTCCTGAATTCAAGGATGGTGCTCTATCCACTGTGCCACTTAGCTGCCCCTAATTTACTCTATTTCTAATCTGGGCCAGTTTACCTGGAGTTCCCTTCCCAGGAACTCATTATGTTGGCTAAAGATTTACAGTGGACATTCAGAACCCTGAACTCAAGTGATTAACAAGCCTTAATTTCTCCATTAATAGGGACCACTATTTCTGATTTGATGGTTGTAAAGTTAACAATAAAGCAAGTGTGCTTTGGCCCTGTCTCACATAGCAAGGCAGGTTATATCCCTCTCAGTTTTCAGGGTTTCCTAAAGGATTTATGGGTTCTTTTCTTCCTCTATTTTCACTTGCTACAGTGCCTGTCATCTGCATCTCTAACTCTTGTTAGAGGGTGAATGACTAGCACCCTACTTTCACTTAGTCAATTTACATCAATTAGTTTTTATAAAAGAATATTTATTGCAAAGATATAGAAAAAAAAAGATATAGCAGTCATCCCTTCCAACATCTCAAAGGTACACTCTTCCTAAAGAACCCCTCTGGAGAGTAGGCGAGTAATTTAGCTGACTTCCTACTTAGCATTGGTCCCACAAGTTTATGCCACGATTCAGCATAACTGCCATCTCAGCTTCCACTGGGCTGAATTCCTGAAGGTCATTCCCAAAGGTCATTTCTTGCTTTTCTTTTTTCAATGCTTCATTAACAGCAAAACCCAACCTGAATCCCTATGGCTCTTTCTCTCAACCTGAAATTCTGAATGAAGCCAAAAACCAAGAAGGCAAAATAAGACAAGTAAAACTGCCAGCCTTTTTTAAAGCCTCAGCAGCTAATCAAAGTATCTTCTCTTCAAATGAAATTGGCCAAGCAGAAACAATTATAGCAAACTTACACATGCTCCATGGCCAGCCAAGGTACTCTCCTTACATGTCACCTTAATCCAACATCTCTTTGACCTTTGAAGATATTAGTGTATTACCTCAAATTTACCCTTGCCATGCATTTATTCCAGTTATTTCTATTGCTGAAATGATTTTTAATTCTCCATTTTTTCCCCACTGAAATTTTTATCCATCCTTTCAAACCCCATTCATAGGACCATAGAATTATAGGCTTAAATCTGGAAGAGAATTTAAGAGCCATTTGGTTAGTACTCCTTCATTTGGCAAAGGACGAAACTCAGACACAGAAAAGTTAAGGGACTTGCTCAAAGTCATGCATGAAATAAGTGGCAGACTGGAATTTCAACCCAGGTGTTCTAACCTTATTTCCACCATTCTACCTTATTTCAGCTCAACTGTCACTATCTCCATGAAACTTTCTCTAGTCTTTTAGCAGCATTTGCCTTCAATAAATTTCTCCTTAACTTAATATGCAGAATAAGAACATGTTCAATATGGGAAATTAATGCTTGACTATGCTTATTTGTTACAAGAGTTTTGGTCTCCCATTATCTGTCCCCACTTCCACTTCCATGGAAGGGAAGGCAAAAGGGAGGAAGAGAATGCTTGTTAATTGAAAAGTTAAAGTTTAATTTTAAAAAATAAAGTTCACTTTAAACATCACATGGCATATACTCTTGCATTTCTCCCTTCATAGAAGGATATTTCCTCTACCCTTGAACTTTTCTTTGCTGATCCCACAGTTGAACAATAGATATTAATTTTAGCCAATTAAATTCTTAAGGGTCTAGGCAATATTTAGTAAAATTACAAAATCATAAAATTATTAGCCTTAAATTTACCTTAGAGGTTACTGCACTCAATTCAATCATTTTACAAATGGGAAAACTGAGACCCAATGAGATTAAATACTCAGCCATAATCATTTTTATCTTATAGACAGAAAGAAAAATCCAATGTAATGCCAGTAAAGAATAAAAAATTCATGTAAAATATTATGGAGAATGGTAATTCATATCATCTTATAAAACAGGGGGAAAAACTTGAGTATGAGATTCAAGTAGTCCAGATAATCTAAAGAGCACTTAAAGATGAAAATGAAAGGAGGACCACAAATAAAAGTGCAATGGAACAGATATGCTAGGGTTTCTATAAGTACTTATTCAGGTTTAAGTTTCACTTGCTGCACAAATTCTTGCCAGATCATTTCCACATCAATTCCTCCTTTTTATGATTTTTTTGTACTCATACTCTTAGTTCATAGGAAACTAGGAAGAGACATTTTCAAATAATAATCTTATTCCTTCATATTATGAATGAATGAATAAATGAATGAAGGGCCACAGGAAAAAAAAGTTATATGACTTCATGAACTCTTCATTCTGCCAGATAGGCCTTCTAGTCCTTTCCTAAGCATGACATTCCATCTTTCAGTTCTTTTACTTTCTGAAAATAGTCTTCCTCATCTGAAATGCATTCCTTCCTCGCATTTAAAATATACAACTCCCTTCAAAGCAAAGATGTGATCTTCTTCCTGAGGCTTTTCCTGATAGCCAGTTATTGATATTATCTTTTACTTTTCACATATTCATCACACAAACATGCTTTATCCATAGCCAGAAAAATGTATATTCTTTGAGATCGAGAGTTGTTTCAGTTTTGGTTTCATATTCCTAGTGCTCATAACACAGAAGATCTGCATAAATGTTTGATGAGCTGAACTTATTTTTAAGAAATTGCCAAAGGAAGCCAGTTAGTTAGGACAAGTCAAGTATCCTGACTTTTATCTATTTTAGTGTCACTTTACCAGATTTCTTCTTGGTAATCATTTCCTAGTTACCTCAATGGTGTTAGTCTTTTCTTCATCACCAAACTGGGAAAATGGATATGAATCAACTCACATTTTTACAATTTTTAAATTTTCTCAATAATAGCAATAGTTATGATGTCACTAAAAGGCTCGAAAATATTTCTTAATTGATTGTCTTCTCAAATAATAATGCAGCTACACTGCCAAGGACAGAGTTGCATGATTCTTTTTTTTTTTATCTTCTATGTTATAATAAAGTAAAGTTATATTTGACAAAGCATATGTCCTTAGTTTTACTTCTAGTCAGCCCTTGTATGGGAAAAACTATGTTTGTAAAATTAAACAAGGAGTCCAAAGAGGATTTCATGCTTGCTTTAAAAAAAATTATCTTAATGCCAGTTCTTGCTCATTCTAGACAACTCTGGTCCATAGTTTGGTTTGATTTTGTTTGATTTTTTTGTAGAAAAAAAAGAAAAAATGAGATGGGTACCAGGTTTTTTAGATCCAGCTCTGTCACTTTCTTCAGAAGACTGAAGATTTTCATAGATATATTTACATACAACTGTTAATATAATGGTTGCATTTTTGTAATATGGCACTTTTGCAGGTAAGAAGCCAAGATGTCAGAGAGAGAAGGCAGGAATTTACTTATGTTCTCAACAAAACCCCTCCAAAGACATTTAAATAATGCCCTAAAACAAATTCTGGAGTCTAGAACCAACAAAAGAACAGAGTGAAACACCTTTCCTGTCCAAGACAATTTGGAAGCTTGGCAGGAAAAGTCTGTTGCACCAATGTAAGAGCGAAGTGTAGGTCTCCCCAGTGTAAATCAGGTCCCAGAAAGTCAGATGCAAGCATTGGGAAAGACTAAATCATTACTGGTTTCTCCCAGAGCTCTCAGTCCACCAATGGTAAAGGGGAATGGGAGTAGGGATCAAATAATTGATTAAAAGAAGATTACCAGAGTCTCTTTACTGGCATTGAGGGCAGGATCCTTTTGTTTTACACATGCTCAAATTCAGGTTACAGCTTTAGATGGTATTCCCAAGCTGAGGAGCAGCAGTAGCCCACCAGAGGTTGTAATTACAAAGTAAGCTCATCACAATTCAGAGTAGAATAGAGTGCTAATAGCCCCTCACAGACCAAAGCACTTGCCTAGAATATAGTAACACATCTCTACTTAGATCATACTACCTTGAACAAACTGAAAAAGTATAGGTACCTAGCAGTATCTCTGGAAACAGCTATACAAAGCCCCTGAAGACTGTGAAAGTGCATCTTCTACCCTGGAAACAAAGCCCCACTTTAGCAAAGATCTAAAAGTCAAGGCAGGAAAAATGAGCAAATTAAAAAAAAACTGATTATAGAAAATTACTATAGTGACAAGGAACATCAAAACACATTCTCAGAAAAATATGGTAAAATCAAAACTCCTATATCCAAAACCTCAAAGAAAAATACGAATTAGTCTTGGCCATGGAAGAGCTCAAAAGGGATTTTGAAAATCAAGTAAAGAAGATAGAGGGAAAATTGAAAAGATAATAATGCAAGAAAACTTTTTTTAAGTCAATAGTTTGGTAAAGGAGTCACAAAAAAATAATTCTGAAGAAAATAACACCTTAAGAATCAGAATAGAACAAATGGAAAAAAATCACTGAAGAAAAGAATTCATTAAAAATAATATTGGGCAAATGAAAAAGGAGATACAAAACCTTATTTTAAAAATAATTCCTTAAAAATTAGAATTGAGCAAGTAAAAATTAATGATTTTATGAAACATTAAGAAATTATAAAACAAAACAAGAAGAATGAAAAAATAGGAGACAATGTAAAATATCTTATTGGAAAAACAACTGACCTGGAAATATATTCATGAGAGATAATTTTAAAATTATTAGACTTCCAGAAAACCATAATCAAAAAAAAAAAGGAATCTAGGCATCATCTTTCAAGAAATTATCAAAGAAAACTACTCTGATAGTCTAGAACCAGAGGGTAAAATAAAAATTCAAATAATTCACCTATCACCTTCTGAAAGAGATCCCAAAATGAACATTCCCAGAAATATTATAGCCTAATTCTAGAACTTTTAGGTCAAGGAGAAACCATTACAAGTAGCCAGAAAGAAACAATTCAAGTATCATGTAGACACAGTTAAGATAACACCAGATTGAGCAGCTTCTACACTAAAAAGTTTGGAGGGCTTGGAATGTAATATTCCAGAGGACAAAGAATTACAACCAAAAACAACCATCCAGCAAAACAGTATTGTCCTTCATAGGAAAAAATAATATTTAATAAAATTGAGAATTTTCAATCATTTGTGATGAAAAAGACCAGAGCTGGAAATAAAATTTGACTTTCAAATACAAATTCAAGAGAGGCATAAAAAAGGTTAACAGAAAAGGGAAATCATAAGGCATTTAATAATATTAGACTTTACATTCCTATGTAATAATAATACTCATAATAAATTTTATATTCTTAGGGCTATTAGAAAGAGTATACACATATTTATATAGACATAAGACCCAGGCATGAATGGAATATGATGCATGAGATCTTTTAAAAAATTAAGGAGTAAGAAAGAGAAATTCAATAGGAGAAAAGAAAAGGGAGAGATGGAATAAAGTTAATTTTCTAATATAAAAGAGGTATGAGAGAGCTCTTTTAGTGGAGGGGAAAAATGAAAAAAGTGGCAGGAAATGCTTGAACTCAACTCTCATCAGAATTGGCTTTGATTTTAGAAATATATCAGCCTATAGGAAAGGAAGATAAGGAGTAAGAGAAGGGTGATGTTCATAGAAGGGAGGGCAGATCAGGGGAGTGGTATTCAGAAACAAAACACGTTTGAGGAGGGCAAGGGTGAAAAGACATAGAAAATAAAATAAATGGGGAGGAGCATGATGGAGGGAAATATTAGCAATCATATATATGAAAAATATGAAGCAAGCTTTTCTGGTAAAGTTCTCATCTCCCAAATATATAGAGAAATGAATTAAATTTGTGGAAATAAGAGACATTCTCCAGTTGATAACATATGAAGTCAGTTTTCAGATGAAGTTATCAAAGCTGTCTATAGCAGTATTTTGTCATATAACTCTAAATATATGCTCTAAATCATTACTGATTGGAGAAATGCAGTTTAAAATCATCTGAAATACTATCTCATCCCTATTAGAATGATAATAGGATGGAAAAGGAAAACAATAAATGTTGGAAGAGATAGGTAAAAATTGAGACACTAACTCATTGGTGATGGATTTACGAACTGCTTCTAGGGCAATTGGAAACTATAAAGGCCTATAAAACCATGCATACTCTCGGACCTAGCAATACCACTGCCAGGTCTATATCTTAGAAGAGATAAAAAAACAAAAAGGAAAAGTACTTAGATATACAAAAATATTTATAGCAGCTATTTTATTGTGGCAAATATTTAAAAATTGAGGGAATGCCCATAAATTGAAGAATGGTTGAACAAGCTATGGTATATAATTGTGATGGAATTCTATTACCTATAATAAATCATGAACTAAATATTTTCAGAAAAATCTTAAGACTTATGTGAACTTATTCATAGTGAAATAATTGAGTAGAACTAGGATAAAATTATGCACAATAATAGAAATATTGTTAAGATGATTAACTATGGAAAACTTAGTTGTTCTAAGCTATACAATGATCCAAGACAACTCTGAAGAACTTATGAAAATTCTATCCATCTCCACAGAAAGAATTGATGGAATCTGATTACAGATTGAAGCAAACTTTTTTAAAACTTTATATTCCTTGTTTTTTTTTTAATTTTCCTGCTTTATTTTACAGCATGAATACTATGGAAATATGGTTTGCATGACTATACATAATCTATCAAATTCCTTGCCTTTTCAACGATTGGGGTTGGGAGGGAAGAAAATAATTTGGAACTCAGCTTTTCAAGTAACTCAAAAATTGTTTTTAACACATAATTGGGGAAAAACAAAATACTGAATAAAAAAATAGCACCTCTGAGTTATTGAAACTGAACTGCCATTGCATCCTTTGGTGTTAAAGTCAGTCAGGCTCACTAAAGACAAGACAAAAGTAGAAACATGCTTTGTATGAACTGAGTTTAATTTCCAATTATGTCTAATTTTGTGATCCAGAAATATTGCTATTTATGCATGTTAACTACAGCACAGAGGGATTTTTAGCACATCTTCAATGCATTCAATATGAAAATGAGCCCACAGATACAGCTGGCACTGCTCAGCATAGACTGAGTGATGTAGATAAAACATACCCTTCAACAGAGGTGGAATAGGCAGTTATTTCATGACAGCTTTGTAATTGTTGATGCTTCCTGGCATGTGGCAAGTCATTACAAAAAAGTTTCTGCATAAAGTCATCTTCTCTGCAGAAAACAGTAAAGAAAAAAAAAATGTTTCCAGCTGTTTGAAAATGCAAAATACTGAGCTGACAGCATGATTACTAGTTCTAGTGAGAGAATATTTAGCTGTTCTTGGAATCTCAAGGGCACATACTGTAGCCTGGTGAAATTTATGCCCAATAACATTGCAATTTGTTGAAGTCCAAAAAAGAACTGGCACCTTATGAAATAGGTCCTTGTGGTACAGAGAACAATTACAAGGCTCTATACCCAGTAGACGCACCATTTATGCTTGCTGTTGACCATGTGATAAATAGTAGTGACACAAACCCTTCACTAGGTCCTCTAGTATAATAACATGGGAATTATAGACAAAGTAAAGAGTCAAGATCAATAATTCAAAACCTACCCTCACTTCCATCAATAGTTCTTTGTTGGAAAAAAGAGAGGGGAGGCTTTAGAACCATATACTCTGGATTGGCTTTAAGCACTGCTCAAATATTACTATAAAAATTTTAGTCTGCATTAGCCATTGTCTGTGCAGACACCATTCCTGTCCATGTTTCTACTTCCATAAACAATGGTCTCATAAATGTGTATGTAGCACATTCCATTAGAGTGTATACACAGGTGTTTTGTTTTTGTTTTTGAAAGGCAAAAATTTTATTCACACATAAAGCACATACAATTATAGTTTTAGGCCTAGAATGGATCTTGGAAGCCATTGACTCTGACTTCATCCTGGGGATTACATTATGATCTGTATCTGGATTGAGATTTAAACTCAGATCTTTTTGTCTCCCAATTCAGTACTCTACTCATTACACCACGTTGATATAATCTTATTCATCAAACAAAAACTTTACTAAGATAAATTTTAAAATAAAAATAAGATACAAAATGGCAAATTCTTACAGTAAGGAAAACTAGAAATATACAATGATAAAGTCATCTTTCATGATCTTTATATTTAGCCAGATCATGAACACCAAACTGATCGAAACAGGGGAGAAATAATAATAGTCATATGTGCTGCAGTAGAGAGTATTCATGGTGTGACCTTTAGGTCTCTATAAAAACACAGAGGAGTAGAAGAAATTTTCTCTTCTATCCTCCATCATCCATGATGTCTTCAAACAGATAACTAATTCAGTAGAAAACTTCATCCAACAGGGATCTCTACATAGATAAAGAGAATTCGAAGCAGGGAAGCAGCTTCAAAGAACATGAGCACTTGTAACAAAAAAGAAAGATGACTATGGATTGAAAAGATGTAAGAAGATGACCCAGCAATCCCAAATGAGCAACCCACCTAATAGAGATATTCTAAGGAAGAAGGGAGGAGTGAAAATGAGGAGACGCCGTGGAGAGAGAAAAGATATTTGCATTATCAGATACATGAGTAGCTTTTGCTATATTTTTTTTCCTACAATTGTGGCTGTCTACCTGTGTACACTAAATTTGTGATAATTCCATGAATATTGTGTTTGCCTGTAGGGGAGTGTGTCCCATGTTGAGATGGGAGGTAGTTTTGTAATTTCTGTTGTTATACCATCTAAGCAAATATCTTTTAAAAGATAAACTTACAGGGTGTAGTTCATGAGCAATAATTTTAGTGCCCCCCTGAGTGACATAAGTCCCATTGCACACACCCCCACCCAAGTGCTACACAGAAAGTGCTTTGCAAACCTTTAAGCATACTTCTATACCTGAATTTGCTTTTTCATTGGTTAGTAATACCCATAGTAAGGAGTTGACTAGGGAAGAGAAAAGTTTACAAAACTGGAAAACAGGCTGGGCAGATTATCATGCTCTCAAGCCATTAAGTTTGAGCTTTTAAGGGTTTCTCCCAAAGTGGAAAAGCAAATTATCCATTACCTCACAGGCTGCTAGATAAATGTTCTAAGACACAGAAAAATATTTCTGTCAGTCAGGAATATTTCATCTCTATAACATGTGCCTTCTTTTCAGTGAGCTGTATAAGTTTTAAAATTATTTTCACAAATGTTGATTTGCTCATTTACAAATGTATGCAGCTTAAGTAGTAGTTTAAATGTGAATTTTAATGAATTCGATGAATCAGTGCCTAATTTGCACATTTTGTTAATTACCTGTGGTTTGGGATAATCCATCCAAGATGTTCCCTATTACCCTGGGTAATTAAGAGCTGACCTATTTTCCAATTTTTGCAGTTCAAATAAAATGAAATCCAGGCAATTTTATTTCCTAATAGTACAAATCATCATTTGGGCAAGTTGTCCTTCTAAAATAATGAATTGTAGAATATTTGGACTGAAATTGAGTTCCTGAGGTCATCTAATCCATCTCTCGTCCTTCGGCAGCAATACATGGCAATGAATTCTGCTTTAAAAGTCTAGGCATTTATCTTTATCAGCACATCTCCCATTTCACAGACTATCAGATTTATGGATTTTATGAGCTATTATTGTTATTGCTAATGGAAAACACAACTACCAGTGTATTCCTCTCTAAATAAAGTTATGATTGTAATGAGATATAGCATGGAATACTGGAAATATTAACATTTAGATGGCACAGTGTCAGATCTGGAGTTATGAAGACCCAAGTTCAAACTTTGTCTCAAAAACATACTAATAAGTGATCTTTGACAAGCCACATGACCTCTTCTAGCCTGTTTCACTGTCTGTAAAGTGGGGATAAAAATAGCACTTTCCTCAAACAAGGTTATTGTGAAGATCTAATGAGATAACCTATGTGAAGTGCTTTGTAATCCTTAAAATGCTATATAATTGCTAGATATTGTTATTTCCATTTATATACATATGTTATTCCTATTTACAGACAATACATTTATATAAAGCTTAAAAACTTAAAAATGCTCTAAGACTTTTAGACCACTCTATAGAACTTCTAAAACTTTACTGAAGATCACTATATTTGGATCAAGACTTGGATTTAAATTCAGACTCTGACACTTGTTATTTATGTAAGCTTTAGTAAGGCACATTATCTTTCCAAGCCTTAATTTTAAGCTCACCTACAAAATCAAGGATAATAATACCTATAAGTTACTCCCTTCAGAGAGTTGTTGTAGGGGAAGCATGCTTTGAAAACCTTAAAATTCTATTAGGAGGCAAGTCATTATTTTTTTGCTTTTATGATTGACCCATTTCTTCATTGGACTATCCCATGTTTGTCATAAACGTATATATTCTGTGAAGGAAAATAATAAGTAGGTTGAAAATAAATTGTGTTGAGTTTGTAGTCATACAGAAAAGATGGTACTTTCCTTGATAACCCAACCCAATGTTTAACAACTATTTACAGTCATGATATGCTTTATTTATATTTAGTTCCATATGATTTCTATGTGTGAGAAGACATCACTGGGGATATAACCAAAAAAGGGATTGCTAGTCAAATAGCAAGAATATTCCCAGAAGATTGAGGATTAGATTGGTAGATAGCCTGATATTAAAAAGAGGGGTAGAAGAACATACCCTCAAGGATATAGGATATATATGCTGCACTCAAGCCTTTTATCTATTATTCCTTGCTCTTCTCACACACTTCTTTCATCTCCTTTTCTGAACATTCATATTCTCATTAATACCCAATCATCCTATTTCTCATATGTGAGATACACAGATTTAAGCCTATTTGTGCCCAATCAGTATCACTCCATGGTCCTCTGGGTTACTGATTCTCAAAAAATTTTTGTGTTGGGAAAATTCAAGACCATTCAATATCTTAGGGAAAACATTAATTTTTAAATATGAGGTATTGTACCTGGAAACAGTTTGGGATCATTATCAAAAATGCGTAGTTTCCTAAATAGTTTGACCAGTTCTCATTTCTTCAAGTTTTTAATCCAATTCAACTCATCTGTAATACCTATAACAGATATATTGATATGCTTGCTCAGTGGACAAACTATCCAACTATGTTTAAATAACTTAGTTTTTCCTAAATGGATTGTTGGATCACTCACTTGGTAATCATAACTATCACTTAGGATGCACTGAAGGAAATAACACAAAACTATTATAAGATTGGAGTCTCTCCATCAATAAAGAATCCATTTTGCATTTGGACCTCTCAAAGGACATCTTCCATGACCAGAATAAACGCCATTAGCTTGAGACTTCTCTTGTTTGATCATGCACCTTCCCATCCCTACACCTGACAAGTAATTTCTTTCATGTGCCTCTAATAAGTGTTCTGTTACCTTTTAAATCTAAGTAATATATCTATTTGGATCTTGTTGTGGTATATGGTTTGAGAGTAAGTCAGATTGAAATAGTTACAATTGTTCATTGTTTTTTCTTCTTTTTTATTGAGCATGTCTTTTATCTTGGGTTAATTTTGATATTGTTCTACATAATTGTTCATCTTACAATTAATTCCTAATTGTATCTCACATTATTTTTCACTCATTTTCTGTCTATTTAGATAGAATTGGGTGTATTTTTCATTATGTTATTTGGTGCTTCTTTCAGAAAAAATATGAGATACAGCAATGAGAGTTTTGAAAATTCTGTAAGCCTTTGGTTTCTTTAATTTCTCAGATCTAAATTATGTTCTCCAACATACCTTTCAAAAACTTTCTCTGAGTGCAACTTTGTATTAATGGAGGGGGAAGGTGGAGTGGAGGGAGTAAACATTTATTATAGCACTTAGCATGTGTAAAGAACTAATATTAATTAATTTCATGATAACAAATACAAAGTATATGCTCAATAATTCTGCAAAGTAATGTCAAGTTTTCCACAACTTTCACTACTTTGTCATCCTTTGGAACACACATGTGGAAGTAGGTAAGTTGTGATTGACTTGTGGCGATCTTTTTGTTTTTGCTTTTTATGAACATAGCAATTGTAAGATGATCATTTGATTCATTTAAATTTTTTTTTTCTCTTGCCTTTGGGCACAGGTTAAAATCAACTTTTAAACTCCTTTGTCTCTCTAAGGAAAATCTGGGACCAACCTTTTTATCTGACTATACATTATTTTTACCTTCTATTTTAATTTATATTAAGGTTATCAGTATTAAGACAGTTACATTTATCCAGCAGCATGTTAATTTGTTGGTCATTAAATAATGTTCTCATATTCAGAGTAGCTATAATTTGGGGGGGGGGATAGAGCCAAGATGGCAGAGAGAAGACACGTCTTTATCTGAACTCTCCGAGATGTCCCTTAAATTTAACAGCAAATCAAGGCTCTGAACTGGTTTTGGAATGGCAGGACCCACAAATATTTAGAGTGTAACAAATTTCCAGCAGAAAATAATTTGGAACAACTTCTGAAAAAGGTTTGTTTCAATTGGGCACTGAGGGAAGTGGGCCAAACCCAGGCACCTGAGTGAAGAAACCCAGAGAAGTGTGAGCTTGCTCACCAGGGAAACAACTGGGAGGAATCTATAGCAGTATTGGTTACTCTGTCCTGGTTGCAAACCAGTAGATCAGCAGATTAACCATAAGATAACCAACACAAATACAAAAGACAAATAGTGAGCTCCTAAATCCCAGAATATGTCAGGACCTGGCCACTCCCATTTAGCATCTGAAGTTAGTCAGTACCAACCCAACACAGCCACTGTTACCTGTAGAGGAAGCTTGGATAATCTCCCCTTTGCTCTAAAAGCAGACCTCAACCTTTTTTTAAAAAAATGAGCAAAAAAAAGCAAGAAGAACTCTGACTTTAGATAGTTTTTTATGAAAAGAAGAACAGATTTCAAACCCTGAAGATATTAAAAGCAGATCATCCCAGATGAAGCCCCAAAGGGTGATATGAATTGGTCCCCATTTATAAGGCTCTCTTGGAAGAATTCAAAAAGGATCTTAAAAGAGAGTTAGAAGAAAATGGGGAAAGGAAATGAGAACTTTACAAAAGAGCTTGGAAAAGGATACATTAAAATTATCTGAAGAAAACTCCTTATAAAATAGATTAATGAAATGGAAAAGCATGTAACTTCTTACAAAATAGATTTGACAAAATGGACAAAGAAAACAACTCCTTGAAAAACAGAATTTGTGAAATCGAAAAAAATCCATTAAAAAACAACTCATTTAAAAATTCAATTGGCCAATTGCAAAAGGAGCTAAAAAAAAAGGTAACAGAAGAAAATAATTCACTAAAATTAGAATTGAACAAATGGAAATGAATGACTCAATGAGACATCAAGAATCAGTCAAACAAAACCAAAGAGAGAGAGAGAGAGAGAGAGAGAGAGAGAGAGAGAGAGAGAGAGAGAGAGAGAGAGAGAGAAATAGAATAAAATGTAAAATACCTCAGTGGAAAAACAACTGATCTGGAAAACAGATCTAGGAGAGACAATCTAAGAATTATTGGACCTCCTGAAAATATGATTAAAAAAATGCCTAGACATTTCAGGAAATCATCAAGGAAAACTGCCCTGATGTCCTAGAACCAGAAGCTAAAATAGCCATTGAAAAAATTCACTGATCACCTCCTGAAAGAGACCCCCAAATGAAAATTCCAAGGAATATTATAGCTAAATTTCAGAATTATTGAATCAAGGAAATAATATTGCAAGCAGCCAGGAAGAGATATAAAGAAGTCACAATCAGGATTGCCCAGGACCTAGCAGTTTCCACTTTAAAGGACCAAAGGGCTTGGAATCTGATATTCTAAAAGGTAAAGGATCTTGAATTTCAGTCAAGAATCAACTATCCCATTAAATTGAGACTTCTTTCAGGGAAGAAGATAGACATTCAATGATACAGGTGAATTTCATTTATTTCTGATAAAAAGATCAGAGCTGAACAAAAAAAATTTTGATCTCCAAATAAAGAACTCAAGAGAAGCATAAAAAAGTAAAAAAGAAAGAACTCTTGAGAACTATATCTCTGTTATAGGTATACTTAGAGAGTACAGGTATAATTTGATTTTATTGTAATAACATGAAAAAGAAACTAGAGGTAGAAAGAGGATTGTACCAGAAAAAGAGGAAAATGTTGGTTAAAATTACATCTTATTATAAAAAATAAAAAAATAAAAAAATTTACATCTTATGAAGAGGCAAAGAACACCAATTATAATTGTGGGAAAGAAGGAAGGGGGATGAGCATTGTGTGAATCTTACTCTCATCAGATTTGGCTCAAAGAGAGAATATCAGACATATCTGGTTTCACAGAGAAACTTCTCTCACCTTATAGAGAAGTAGGAGGGGAAGGGGGAAAGGAAAGAGGGAGGTGCTGTAACGGGAGATGGCTGTTTGAGGAAAGTGATGGTCAGAAGCAAAATACTGAGGAGAAGGAAAAAAGAGAAAGGAAAAATGAAAAACATAACTTGTGGTAAATTAGATGACAGAAAATACAGAATTAGTCATTTTAATTGTGAATGTGAATGGGATGGTCTCTCCCATAAAATGGAAGCAGATAACAGAGTGGATTAAAAGTGAGAATTCCACAATTTGTTTCTTACAAGAAACTCATTTAAAGCAGAGTGATACATAGAGCATAAAGGTAAAAGATTGGAGCAGAATCTATTATGCTTCAGCTGAGGTTAAAAAAAAAAAAAAAAAGTAGGGGGTAGCGATCCTGATCTCAGATCAAGCAAAGATAGATCTGATTAAAAGAGAAGAAACTACATCTTACTTAAATATACCATGGATCATGAAGTAATATCAATACTAAGTATATGTGCACCAAATGGTATAGCATCCAAATTCCTAGAGGAGAAATTAAAAGATCTGCAAGAAGAAATAGACAGCAAAACTCTACTAGTGGGGAATCTCAACCTTGCTCTCTCAGAACTAGATAAATCAAACCACAAAATAAATAATAAAGAAGTTAAAGAGGTAAATAGAATTTTAGAAAAGTTAGGCATGATAGATCTTGGAGAAAATTGAATGGAGACAGAAAGGAGTTAAATACACTTTTTCTCAGCAGTTCAAGGAACCTATACAAAAACTGACCATGTATTAGGGCATCTCAAAATCAAATTCAGAAAAGCAGAAATAGTAAATGCATTTTCTTCAGATCACGATACAAAAAAAAAATACATATAATAAAAGACCAAGGGAAAATAGACCAAAAACTAATTGGAAACTAAATAATCTACTCCTAAAGAATAAATAGGTGAAAAACAAATCATAGACACAATCAATAATTTTATCCAAGAGAATGACAATGAGACTACATGCCAAAATTTGTGGGATGCAGCCAAAGCAGTTATTAGAGGAGATTTTATATCTCCAGAACAGCTATAATTAAATTCATGATGTAAAATTATATTTTGTGATTACATGATGTAATTAAATGATGTAAAAACAAAAAATCATAGTATACTCAATCACCATCATGGTAGAAGTAGATAAAAGATGTGCAAGACCAAGAGCTTTATTTTCATTTCTTTCATGGATTATCATAACTGAATAATAAATCTTCAAATAATCAAACTTCTGTGGTCGAAACTGTTTGGACCAACCCAATTCTCACTTGTTGCTGAGATTCTTTAGTTCATTAAATGATTAATCATCAGGTTTCTTTGCATAGCCATCTTCCTTAATGCTTTTCAAAGACCATAGCACCATAGGTTTTCAACTTGAAGAGTCTTTCAAGATTATTTCATTTTAAAATTGCAGCAACTGAGGCTCCCAAAGATTACATGACTTGTTCAAGATCACAAAAAGAATAAATTGCAGGGCCAGAACTTGAACCACCAAATTTAAGCATTTTTAACATTTCATCATGCTATTTAATGACATATTTCTTTGTTTATACTTCATGGTTATTTCCATCACCCATCAGTCCAATTAGTCTTCTATTTTACAAAAAAAAAAAAAATTAAACCTGCTAACACAATGGCCTTATCTCTCAGCATATTGAACATTCCATAACTATATGACCTACCAAAGCAAGGAAATGAAGAATGTGCATTTCTTCTCCTCTTCTCTGGAGCACTAGCTGTGTTTCTATTAGAATTACCATCAGATCTTGAAAGGTGGATTCAGCAGATCCCAGTAGACAAATAAATACTAAAAGCAAAAGATAGACTAAAAGAGAAAAATATATCTATATCTATAGATATATCTATAATATATATGTTTAGTATATTGCTATATGTTAATTATAAATTCTATTAGCAATACTATTGATTGTATAATTAAAATAATTGTATTAATAATATCAATAATTATATTAATATAACATGTAGATATTTATAAAAGCAGGAGATTGCAACTGAAGAGCCTCTTATGACAGGGAAAGATGAGGGGTATACCTTTACCATAAATTCAAAGAGTAAAATCAAATTCACAGTCTGGAGTTACAGATCAAAGTAGAGGACATAAGAAAGCAAAAGAGTCCAGTTAGATCAAGATTAGTGTCTAAAAAAAGAAGACAAAAAGCAAAGAAGGTCAAGATAACCTTCCTGAATATGAGACAACTCAATTCAATCTAATAAGCATAAATTAATGTGCACTGTGTGCTACATCTTTGCCTTAAGGAGTTCACATTCTGCTGGAGAGAAATAGCATACACACTTACAAAATATTGCTCCTTTTTGTGAGCAGTTTACTTACTGAAGGAGTGAAGAAAATGAATTATCACATAAATAAAAAGAATTAAATCAATTTGTGGAGGCTACAAAGTGATGCCCTTTTAGTGTTTATTGAAAGAAGCAAGAAAAAAGAACTTTTGTGCACTCAAAAAGAAAAAAAGAAAGAAAATCTGTGCATGAAGAGACAGCTTCTTATTAAAATGTAAGAATGTACACAGGTTATTAAGAGAACCTGATAAAAAACCACTTAGAGAACCTGTTTAATAGAAGAAAAAATTCTGAATTTTATATTATAATTCCTTAGCCCTTTAGATGTAACTTGTTTAAGAGCTTGAGAGGTTAAAACTTACATGATCAAGTAATTGTTTGGAGAATATAGATAGATTAAATGACAATTTCATAAAGGACAAAAAGTTGAATTCCATAACTATTATCTCATAAAGGAAGGATGTTACTGATTACCAGGAAACTCTGATTTGAACCATTAGTAAATTGAAGGATCCAGGAGGAGAAGAGTTAAAAGGACAAAAGCAGTTAGAAAGGCAATAAGAGTTCTTGAGAACATTCCAGCAAAAGCAATCATCTGGCAGAAAAGCTTTAGCCACTTTTTGGAAGTTGGCTGATTGAAAAAGAAGCATCACTTTGCAGATTAGTTGAAGAAAAGTATGGAAACCTATGATTGAAGATGTGAACTTGCTGAAGTTTCAGCTCTTATCTTTCAGCACCATCTATAGATTCAGAAAGGTGAATTCTCTTAAAAGTGACTTCTTGTTCTCCCCTCTGACTTCTCTAGTTTAAAATGGACAATCAAAACATGACAGATAAATTTTGTAAATGTTTTTCAATATAAACTGGATTTGTTTCTCCTGCCCAGAGAGTTAATTTTTTTTTGGCTTAAGAGCAATATTGTCGTTATAGTAGCATAATACTTTCTCCAAGCCCTTTGAAGAATAATTTAGAGTTCTTTTAACTTACTTAATAATTCAAAAAAAAAAAAAGAAAAGATGAGTGGATTTGACCAGTAAGAAAACAATGAGGACCAAGAAGATTTCAGCTAAGAGAAAGGTGACTTTGTGTAAGATAGATTGTTTTTGAACAGACCTCGGACATCAAGACCTGAATGCTACAGTTTTAAGTTGCCCCTAAACACATATTACCGTGTTTCCCCGATAATAAGACACTGTCTTATTATTTTTTTGGGACTAAAAAACACCAGAGGGCTTATTTTCAGGGGAGGGCTTATTTATCCTCCATCATGCCCCTTTTATCCTCCATCATGCCCATTTTAGCCTCCATCATGCCCCTTTTATCCTCCATCATGCCCATTTTAGCCTCCATCATGCCCCTTTTAGCCTCCATCATGCCCCCTGAGTGCTTATTTTATTCTCCATCGCTTACTGAACTTACCGAGTTTTTAGATGGTCCTGTCTCAGCTCTACTCCGCGGCGCTGCTCTCAGTAGCGCCAGCAAGCAAATCACCAGGGAAGAAGAGGATGACGCGCTCACTGCTGCAGCTCTGATTGGATGCAGCTCGGAGCGCGACGTGCGTTTCACCCGGGAGGGGAGGGCGGCGCTGCTTACTGAAGGTACCGCTACGCAGCATATAGCGCAGGGGATCACCATGATGACCGTTTTCATAGTAAGTTCGATAGGGCTTATTTTCGGGGGAGGGCTTATTTTAGCAGAATATTAAAGAGTATGTGGGTGTCTTATTTTCAGGATAGGTCTTATTATCGGGGAAACACGGTAGTTTTCTTTACTCATGTACCTCTTTATTCAATTTCTGTAAGTATGTGCCTACTCACCACTATGGATGTTGCATGTATAGGAGAGTATAATCAAGATTTATGTGTGAAGGGATTATCTTTCAATTTTATTTATATTGATTAATTACAATGAAATAATCATTTCTGGTGCCTTATGAAAATATTTATGTTTAAGGCTTGATGGTATCATGGTGACTGATTTTGCATAAATGGAAAGCAGTCTGGTGGGAGCTGAAGTAGTAGAATTGTATTCTCTTCATAACAGGATTAATTTCTAGCAGTCTGAGACAATTTGAGTTGCAGCATGGGAATTTAAAATCTGTCCCCAGAATGGGGAGCTGCTAGCATGCCAGGTTATATATAACAGAGAAGTTAACACTATATATATATATATATATATATATATATATATATATATATATATATATATATATATATATATATATATATATATATATATATATATATATATATATATATATATATATATATATATATATATATATATATATATATATAACAAATACAAAATATTGAGGGATTGAGGGGGCACTAACATCAAGGAAATATTCATAGTTTTAAGAGTTGGGTTAGGGCTTCTAAGAGATACAGATGAAAAGCATTCCAAGGCTGAGGAGAGCCTGTTTAAAAGCATGAATAGGCTGTTGCCTCAGTCAAACTGAAACCTGTCAAAGACCTTAGCTTAAAAAGACCAAGGTCTCCCATTACATCCAGGACCATCTCTAGTCAGTTATTCTAGTCCAATTAGATCAAGGGTTTTTCCCCTTGGCCAATGTCTTTTTTCACAACATGACTAATATGGTAATATATTTTGCATGATTAAATATGTATAAGCTACATCAAATTGTTCACTGTCTCAGGAAGTGGGAAGGTGAGGGAAGGAGTAAGAAAATTTGAAATTCAAAATATTTTAAATTAATGCTAAAATTGTCTTTACATATTACTGGAGAAAAATAAAATAATATTTTTAAAAATTAAGTTCCAAGGATGAGATAGCATTCAGGTAAAGGAGTTACTTAATAATGTTGCATGCTGGAGAAAAACAATGGGAAAGAGAATCATAAAAGTTAAATATCATCAATTTTGATTATATTAAATTTAAAAAGATTTACACAAACAAAAATAAATGTAGACAAGATTAGAAGAAAAGCAAAAATCTGAGAAACAATTTTTATAGCAAGTATCTCATTTAAGTCTCATTTTCCAAATATATAGAGAACTGATTCAAATTTATGAGAATACAAATCATTCCCCAGTTGATAAATGGTCAAAGAATATAAATAGTTTTCAGATGAAGAAATCAAGACTATTAATGGTTGTATGAAAAAATGTGAATAAGTGTGAGAACTTACAAAAGGACATTGGCTTTATTAATTAAAAGATCATTGCTAACCATGCAGAAGAGAGAAGTTTCAGATGAGTAGAGATATTTGAATTAGAATTCAAATGGTTGAGAAGTGAGATGACAGGAAGCAAAGGGAACCTGTCTAGACAACTTTTTAATGGGATTATTACTATGAAAGAGAGAAGCGATTTAGTGAGTTCTTGGAGACCAATGCCTGCTTGCAGATAGGAAGTCCACATACCTTGTCTTTAGGAGCTTCTAATAGTCAAAGGAATTTTTGTGATTAAGCCTCAGAGAGACAGTGTTGCCTTTTTCCTGCCCTGAAGAACCCTCAGAGAGGCAGAGATGTAAAGGTGTGTGGAGATGAGCTAGGTTCACTTTTTGGGAGAGTTTTCAAAAGGAAAATAGAGACAATACATTGAATAACTATGTGAGATTTGGGAAAGCCATTTTCCACATTTATGGAAAACTAAACACAAGCAATACTTTATTTAGAAGATTTCCCTCGAGTTTTCAGAGTGCAGGCATAAACCAAGAGAAATATTGACCCTCTTGATGGTCAGGCCATCAAGGAACTCATTCTTTACAAATAAACACATAGTTTGGGGGGTTGGCAGGTGTCAGGCCACAGATAGCATATTGAAACCAATAAAAATAATAAAAGCAAAAGAGAAGAAGGTAATAAAATAGTCACTTTGTCATTAAAGCTGAAGAGAAGGGCAAATCATTTGCCATTTCAGATTTAACTGAAAATCATGTGTGTTGTTATTGACAATCATAAATGGGATTTGTAGCCTAACATTATGCTTGTGTATTCAAAACCCAATTGTTGATGTGAATCAATATAATGGTCAATAGCATTTCCCTTAAGAGATTTTTTAAAAGAGCTATTACTGTGATAATTAGAAAACACTAAACCCATGGGCAATTATCCGTTTGATTTTCTGTTGTGCAGAGTTATTGTGAAGGTACCACAGCAGTTTGGTTATCATGTGGAGACTTTTTATTTTCAGTTTTTTTTCCAGCTGTGCCTTGAGCTGCTTTGCCTTTGTTTCAGCAATCGGTTCTAAAATTAAGTTACATTCTATTTAGGAAAAATGCCCCTGAGTATGGAGCAAAAAAAAATAAAAAAGTAAAAAAAAAATTAGCCCCCTTCTTCCAGGCCAAAATTAAATTTAAATTCAATTCAATTAACATTTATTGAATGTCTGCAGGGTGCACAGCACTGTACTAGGTGCTATAATTTGAAATATGCAGTATAGTTCAAGAGGGTTTTAATTTTTTTTTCTTTTAAAGATGTATTTGGGGATTGGAAAATCTATATTATTTAGGTATATAGTCATTTTGAAATCTAGTCTTCCCATGATACTGGATTGGAAATGTGTTTAATATAATGAAACTCCCTAGGTTGTTGGAAAGGCTGAAAAATAGAGATTACATTATCACCTTAGGCACCAATTTTAGAATGAAAGAGATTTTTTTTAATTTCACTTTTAAAAATGAGCTTTTTTTCCAACTGGAAAAAAATAAAGCTTTTTCCTTTTCTCGAATTAAAGTTAAAGAAATAAAATTTGGCAGAATTTAATTTTGTGATGACTTAGTAAACCATAAAAAATATTTTTATCATACATTAACATTTCAAAATTAAACTTTTTAAAGTGCTACAAAATGTGATAAATGGGATCTTCACTATTATTCTCTGAGTTGAATGTGTAATCAAGAAATCTGGATTGAGATCCTATCCTTGATACTACCTATGTGATCATAAATGAATCAACTTCTCTAAATCTTGATTTTCTCATTTGCAAACTGGGGGTAATAATCTCTTCTCCTTAGGGGTTTTGTAAGGCTTAAATTGGATAGTATTTAGAAACTTTAAATCATTACATAAATATCAGTTATTACAAACCAAGTGATACATCTTCATATATATATATATATATATATATATATATATATATATATATGCATATGTATATATACCCATATGTATATATACCCATATGTTGTATATGTGGAGATTATGTGTGCATATATATGCATATATATACATTGTTTTGTGTGTATATATATATATGTGTGTGTGTGTGTGTGTGTGTGTGTGTAAACATTATTGTATATATATGTATATGTTTGGGGATGTATCTCTTTGATTGATAGATGTAATAAATGATGTTTCTTTAATGCTTTAAGGTTTGCAAAATACTTTCTAAATATTGCCTAATTTAATCTCCAGGGATAGAGATTATTATTCCCAGTCTATTTATGAGGAAACAGAAGCTCAGAGAGGTTGATTCATTTATGATCACAGAGATAGTATCAAGGATAGAATTTGAACACAGATCTTTTGGCTGCAAGTTCTGCAATTCATCCATTTCTCTTATGATAGTAACAAACAGATCATGTCAGATCTAAACCTCTTGTCTCTGTGAAGTCACTAACTGTTAAGGACCAGACACAACTAGACCAAAAACAACAGGCAGCTACATTGTATCCCAGACAGAGTATTGAACTTGGAATCAGAAAAACCTGAGGCTTAGTCACAAAATTCATTTAGCTCCCCAAAATCTCCTGTTTCAGATATTTTTCAAATATGACTCAGGTCATTAATTCTCTTACTAGCTCTCAGTCTCAATTTCCCCATCTATAAAATGAGATAATAAATAATAATAAAATGATATAATAATAACACCTATTTGACAGAATTGTGGTAAAGATGACCAAAAACATAATGTCTTTCAAACTTAAAGCAATATGTGAATACTAAATGTTATCACCAAAAAAAAAAAAAAAAAAAAAAAAAAAAAAAAACAACCTAAAAACTGGAGCTGTTAGCAATTCATTCCTTAGTTGGCAAATTTTAGTCACAGTGTGGTATGAACCTTTCCATTCATTCTAGACTGTTAGATGTGATTCCCTCTATCTGGAATCTGTTTCTCCTATGTCCTTTTTGAAAGCCTCAGGCACTGGGGTACTTATGCTTCTATATGTGTGTTTTTGTCTAATTTGCCTGGACCTGCTTGTTGACTTCCAATATTTTATATCTCTGTAGTTCTGTTTGTGAGGAGCTGTTTGGATAAGTGAAAAGAGACTGGGCTGCTGTGGGAGAGGATTATAATTCTTATTTCCTCTCTCTCTGGCCTTTACTTTTGAAATCTGGGTCCTGTCATACTATTTTTCAGTCACTTTTCTGTTTCCATTTCAAGTGACTTCCTCTGTTGCCATTGTCCTTAGATCTATCCTGATGAGGTTATTTTCCTTAAGCATGTATGGAGAATAATGGGGTAGACTGTGACCTGAAATGACAACTTGTTCATCTCCCCTTACTCGTCAAACATCCTTTCTAGGCTGTCCTTTTTCTTAAGGAAAAATCAGGTTCAGACTTTTACTTTTCTTTGGGCAGTTATGGAAAACTAATCAGCATGATTCTTTTTCATTTTGCTCTGACAAATTCTAATTTCAGAAAAGACTTTTTCCCTTACTCCTTTTTTCATTTTGGGTAACATTCTCTCTTTATCATGAAATATTCCCAATAATGAAATAGCTGCAAATGAGAAATCTCTACATGTTTATCTTATTCTGAATTTTCATTACTAATTGAACATAAATGCAAACATACTCTAAAATAGATAAATAAAATTAATATCAATTTTCTTAGATAGGGAGAGACTAAAGAGGAGGAATAGACAAAATTCACTGTCTGGTATAAATTCCCTCAAATGAAAAGTTCAGCATAGGTGTGCCCAGATTCATCCTGCTTGCAACCTTAGGCTATTCTCCCAGCTTCAGCAGAGATAGGCATTGGGAGGTAATGCCAAGGACTAGAGACTGTCTCAAAGCTAGCCATGTAATATCTGGGTGTTCTAGTAACCAAAGGAATTTTGTGACTGAGACTCAAAGAGACAGTGTTACCTTTTTCTTGTCCTGAAGAGCTCTCAAAAAGTGTACATCTCCTGAGCAAATCACAGCAACATCATAAAGGGAAAATAATGTGCAGAACTCCCAGTGTTTGGTGATATAGCTTTAGTTCTTTCACTATGGAAAGAAGGAGTCTCTTCTTTTCTAAGGAAAGTGCTACTAAGGAAATCTCTTGCTAAGAGGTCACTGCCAAGCTCTGAAACTCATGGCCTCTAATAAACCCTAAGTTAAAGTGTGTAGAGGGGATTGTAATAGTATATAAAAGGAAAACTTTTCACCAGGCTAAAATTTGACTTTCTCCACCATGCCCCCAAAACCTCTTCATCCTGGAAAATCACTTCAGCCCTGGAGTTCACATATTAGAAATACCCTCTACTCTTATGATTCCTATCTCTAATTGGATGGATTCTCCCAAAACTTTCATTTAAGGAGAGCATCCTAGCAGCCATTTCTTCATTTTTCATCAGGCTGGATTTTTCCATCATATCTCTATATCTGAGTACCATTCTCTACTTCTTTCCCTTATCTAATAAGTACTTACTGACAGACTAAAAATCCTTTCTATTTAACTTTAGAAATTTACTTTAAATTTGTATTTCGTTTAAATATTGGCATATCTTCTCTTGGAATTCATACATCCAGAACAAAACTAGAATCAAGAGGAAGGAGAAGAAAATAGTTTCCCTCTTCTATCCATCTCCCATCCCCTGCTCCCTTCACTAGGTAAGGGACACATGGTAACACCATCCAAACAAAAGCAAAACCATAGACTATGGCTTGGTTCTCTTCAATCTCTCTTCTTTTTTCCCAATTATCCCTCTCCTTTGCTTTTCCTAATCAGTAGTAACTTTGCCTACTTAATATCCTCTCAATATTTACTTTCTCTTATTAGCATTAGTCGTATCTCATCACTGCATGTTTTGTATGTTAGCTAAATCTGTATTTCTCCTAGTATCTAACACAGAGTACTATATGCAATAGTTGCTTGTTGTTTGCTTGCTGAATTTTAATTTGAAAATGAAATGTTTAATATGAAAGATCTCTTCAAACTTTAATAGAACTTTCAAAAGCAAAAGAATTGCCAACATCAACAATAATTCAAAAATAAAATTTACTGCAGAAAAATAAATATCTGAGTAATCAATCTACTGTCAAGAAACTAAAGAAGGTCTGTATTTGATTTAGGACTTATTTTAACTAGCTTGTGTATATCTTGCAGCTTTGGCGGGCCTGTGGCCTTCCATAGATCAGGTACCATCTTAGGGGAATGATCAGAAAGGCTTAGTCTCTCTGGCTCATTGCCCCATCCAAATTAAATTAAGAAAGTCTCCAAAATAAAATTTAGGTATAACTTGTGTCTAGAGTTCAACAATGTGTGTATCAGAGCTTCAAATCCTCCAAATTTAAACATTTTATAAATAAAACATTATACTTTTAAATTATTTTAAATTTTAAAAAATTACTACTACTGGATGTGGACAGTTACCTCCCTACCAATAAGAAAATGATCAACATGCTAAAAGGGGGGATTAATGAGCAATACAGGAGCATAATGCATTTAAATAGTCCATCAGCATTCCCAATAAGAAGAATAAACCAAATACCATGCTAAATGCTTTACAATACTTATCTCATTTTATCCTCTCTATCATTATCCCCTCTTTGCAGATGAGGAAATCAACACAAATAGAAGTTAAATATTCTGAGGACATATTTGAACTCAGGTTTTTCTCAGTTGCAGGTGCAGCACACTATCCACTGTGTCATCTGACTGAATTTACTGCTGCTATGGTGGATAATTTCACTCTCTAGAATTATTCTTTCATGCCCTAGAAATTTCCTCACTATGGCAAATTAATTCACCCCTGGATTTTATATATTCTGAAAGTGTAGCGTACTTCTGCATCTCTTTCCTTTCATTGGTTGGTTCCTCCAGAATCTTCATATTTAAGGAAATGCTCTGCCACTTGAGTCTTCATTTCTCTCTAGGCTTGACTCACTTTTCTAACACATCCCTAACAGATATTTCCTACTAATACTTTTTCAAATTCCTTTTTGTCTTTTCTTTTTTATATATATAAAATTTATTTATTTAAAACAAATACAAAGATAGAAAAATGAAAACCAAAAAATAAAAAAATTGTTATGTGCCCAGCAGAACATAGGAAAGGATTCAAAATATGAAACTACAAATTTTAATTTCTAGAAAGCTTATATAATAAATCCAACACCTTGTGTTTAAAACTGTTCATCTTGTCTTTGATTTCTTGTCTGTTTTCTTTTGTCCTCTGCTGTGCACTTTTTACTTGAATCTTTTTTTTCCTCTTTCTTCTCCTTTACCTCCTCCAAGAAGGTTACAGTTTTTTGTGTGTCTATATATATGCACACACTTATATGCACATATGTACATGTAAATGTATATATTATATATATATATATCATATATAGATATCTATAATCATGCTTGTATATATACACTTATGTATTCATATACATCTATGAAAAGCCATATTATCCTTGTCTCTCCTCTTTTTCTGAAGATGGATAATATCATCTATAGAAATTAAAATCTTTCTATATTTTCCTAAATCTATCAACTCATCATTTCCTACAGCATAGCAATAGTTCAATCTTATACTATCTAGTTATTTTAAATAGTCTAAAATTAATTGATTAATATGGCTAACAAATAGTATAATTTCCCTATTTTTCTCTTTTGATTAAATCTATTTTAGCTTTAACTTTGATATCAGGGTTTTTTTGGTAATAAATTCTACTCTTGATCATTAATTTTATGTTTATTTCTATTCCTGCTTACTCATCTACTTTACTTCTACTGCTACCTTGCCTTGCTCTTAACCTAACCCTCTCTCTCATCTCTTCTTTATCCCTTATCCTGTCTCCCTTGCCCTTTCCTTCCCTCTTTTCCCCATTCTTAATCTATATACCTTATCCTATTTCTGTTCATCTACACACCCCATCCTTCTATAAACCCCTTTCTAGACCCTTCCTTTTAATTCTTTATAAATTTGGACTTTCATTCCCATACACACACACACACACACACACACACACACACACACACACACACACACATTGTTTCCTCTTTAATCTATTCCCCATGTGAATAGGATTCCAGAACTACTGGCCCTCCTCCCACATCTAATTCTTCTGGGCCAGTTCTTGCTCTCACACTTTATTCATATAACATAATTACTCTTTTTAACTTTTCCACACTCTTTTTCTCTTTATAATCACATCACACTAAGCTCTACCCCAATCTTTCTTTAAAACTACCCAATAACTAATGAGAATCTTAGACATATGACTGACATTTCCATGTATAAAATATAAAAATTTGATCCTTATTGAGTCCCTTAAAACTAGTCTTTGATGCTTGTCTTATGTTCCCTTGCATCTTCTATGTCAAATTTTCTAAGTTCAAGTCTTTTTGCAACAAAATCCTGAAAATCTGGCAATTCATTAAATGTCCATATTTTTTCATTCAGAATTATGCTTAACGTTGCTAGTTATATTTTATAAATAGTGTTCTAAGACCTGCATTCTTTTAATGTAGCCATTGCTAAATCTTGTGTGACTCTAATTGTAGTTCTATCGTATTTGAATTTTGTTTTGTATTTTTCTTGTTGTTCATAAAATCTTCTTCTACTCTTGAGGTTTCAGAATTTAGCAATGAAGTTCCTGTAAGTTTTCATCATGGAATCCCTTTCAGGTGTTGAATGACAAATTTTTTCCATTTCTATTTTTCCCCTCTTATTCTAACACTTCAGGACAATTTCTTGAATTATTTCTTGTATTATTATATCACGATTATTTTTTGGATTATAACTTTCAGGTAATCCAATCATTCTTATGTTTTCTCTTTTCTCTTTTTCTTCTTGCAAGCTTATTTATTTTTAATACACATTATTTTATGAATTGTGATGGAAGAGAAAAATCAGAGCAAAAGGGGAAAAAAGAAAAAAAAAAGAAAACAGAAAAAAGAAGTTAACATAGCATGTGTTGATTTACATTCAATCTCCTTAGTTCTTTTTCTGGGTATAGATGGAATTTTCTGTCCAAAATCTATTGAAATTGCTGTGGATCACTGAGAAGAACCAAGTTTTTCATAGTTGATCATCACACGTTCTTACAGTTTTTGTGTACAATGTATAAAATACTTGTTTCGCTCAACATCAGTCCATGTAAATCTTTCCAGGCCTTTTAAAAATCAGTTTGTTCATCATTTTTGTAAAACAATAATATTCCATTATTTTTTTATGCCACAACTAGTTCAGCTATTTCCCAAGTAATGGTCATCTACTCATTTTCCAATTCTTTGCTACTACAAAAAGAGCTGCTACAAACCTTTTTGTACATGTGTATCCTTTTCCCTTCTTTATGATTCCCTGGGATATAGATCCAGTAGTGGCACTTCTGGGTCAAAAGGAATACATGGTTTTATTGTCTTTTGGGCATAGTTCCAGATTGCTCTCCACAATAGTTGGATTATTTCACAATTCTACCAACAATGCATTAGTATCCCAGTTTTTCTACATCCTCTCCATTGTTTATCATTATCTTTTTCTGTCATCTTAACAAATCTGAGAAGTTGGAAATTGTACCTCAGAGATGTAATTTGCAATTCTCTAATCAATAGTGATTTAGAGTATTTTGTCATATAACTATAGATGGCTTGAATTTCATCATCTGAAAATCATCTGTTCATATCTTCTGACTATTTATCAATTGGGGAATGACTTATATTCTTATAAATTTGACACAGTTCTTTAAATATTTTATAAATGAGACCTTTTATCATAAATAGTGGCTGTAAAGATTTTTCCCAGCTTTGTACTTCCATTTTATTATTGTTTCTGGTGTTTGCTTGTGCAAAACCTTTTTAAGTTAATGTAATCAAAGTTGTCCATTGTTGTCTAGTTCTTCTATGGTCACAAATTCTTCCCTTCTCGAAAGATCTGATGGGTAAATTATCCCTCTCTCCTAATTTGCTTATAGTATCATCCTTTATGCTCAAATCATGTACCCATTTTGACCTTATTTTGCAATGAAATATGACATGTAAGTTTATGCTCAGTTTCTGACATATTATTTTCCAGTTTTCCCAGCAATTTTTGTCAAATAGTGAATTTTTATTCTAGGAGTATATGTTTTCTCTTGTTCTTTCCTTCAGATTTGTTGTTTTCTTTAGAAGATATTGCACATCCTCTTCTATTTTTCCTCATTTTTTTCATTTAGGCAAACTTAGATATTTTTGCTCTTCAATAATAGCATTCCAAGACCTGCTAAAATGATTAAATTAAACTGCATAGCATATTCAATAGTATATAATCCACTTAATGTGGAAAACTATTTAGGAAAAAAAAACCTGAATATTGAGATTATAATTTGCCCAATTTAGAGAGCACTAGAACTGTCTCTTGCTATTTGGAATGTATGAGTCTTGGCAAAGGTTTTTATAAAGTAAATTTCTAGAGAATAGATTATATTTTCCTCTTTGACTTCCATTATCTGCTGGGGGAAAGCTGTCTCCCAATCTAAGTGAGATGGTACCCTGAACTGGCAATCAGGAAAGCAATATTTTAGTCCCAATTCTTGTGTGAATTAACCATGAGTTTCTTCACCTATTAAATATGCAAATTAGTCCAAATGGTCTTCAAGGTTCCCAAAACCTGAAGGTTCTGACCTCTTTTTTAGCTTGAATTATGTCTATGTATTTATGATTCTACCTACTTTTTCTTTTTTCTATACCTGTGAATTCATTGATATGAGAAACATCCAGTGAGGAAACTCTCTCTATCAATGCAATTCAGTGGGTACTCCTCAAATTACAGTCTTAATTGCCTGGGGCATTAAGAGATTAAACAGTTTTCCCAGAGTGATGTAACTATTACATGTAACAGGCAGGACCTGAACCCAATTTTTCCTGATTCTGAGGCCTATTCTCTGTCCATGCTCCTTCTCATATATATTCAGCATACTTTCTTTTTTAAATCACATAACAACTGCAAATAACTTCAATGAAACATTGTGAATTCTCAAATATTACTGATAATATTGGTCCTCCAAGTATTACAGTGCTAACCTCAACATGACACACAATAACATCACTGAAAATGAAAATATCATTTGGTACTAGACAGCCTGCAATATGAACTTTTGCCTCACATATTATTACCACTATAAAGATAAATATTACTGACAGATTAACATTTTGGTAAATCCTTTTTATCAGTCCTAAACAATCTTAATTCTTTTAATTTCACATCCTACCTTCCCCATCTAAATTTTTACAGTCACATCTAACTTTCCCCATCACTTGAATATGTCATATTCCTAGATTTCTTTACTCAATTACACCTGAATAGTTTGTTACCATAGCAGTGGACAAAAAAAAAAGGACAGCAAATACTAATAATGTTCTTAGAATTTAATGATAACACTGTTTATATAATGGCATTAAAATATCCCAATACTTTATTTTGTGGATAAATGCTTGGGTTATTAGAGATTATGTATAGAATATAAGCCAGGGTGGAAGGTCTACTCTGACAATAGACTGTATCTGCTTTCTAAGGTCTAGCCACTGACCATAAGGTGATAAATTATTTGACCACAGAAATCCATCAAAGAAAGAAAGATAGAAAGACCTACGCCTCCTTCTTTTTCTCTAGATTATATCCTTTCTCCTCTTTTCTGACACTTCTACCACTATAATAAAATAAGAGTACCTCCACACTAGGATTATTTCAATAATCTGCAGGTTAATTTCCCTGACACAAGGTTCTCCCCCATTCTAGTCCATATTCCATTTACAAGCTCACTGTCTTGTCTCCTCTCCCCACTTTTGTCTATACCTACTCAGCTGACAAATTGATTTCTTTAAAACACACTCTGATCATATCACTACCCCACACCAAATTACACTTTATAAACTCCAGTGTTTCCTCATTAGTTTCAGGGTCAAATATGAAGTCCTCTATTTGGTGTTCAAGGCCCTTCATGACCTGTTCCCCTGTTTTTCAAGGCTTTTTACATATCGGGGGACTCAGTGACATTGGCTGACTTGCTATTTCCCTCACAAGATGTTCCATCTCCCACTTCTGGGCATTTTCTCTGGCACTCCTCCATTTGCAGAGCTCTTTTTCATATCTACCTCCAGGCTTCCCTGTTTTCTTTCTAGTACTAGCTAAAATCTAACCTTTTACAGAAGTTTCTTTTTTTTTCCTTTGCATCTTTTTTTAAATTAATTTTATAATTATAACATTTTTGGACAGTACATATGCATGGGTAATCTTTTACAACATTATCCCTTGCACTCCCTTCTATTCCAAAATTTCCCCTTCTTCCCTCCACCCCCTCCCCTAGATGGCAGGCATTCCCATACATGTTAAATATGTTATAGTATATCCTAGATACAATATATGTGTGCAGAACCTAATTTTTTTTTTGTTGCACAGGAAGAATTGGATTCAGAAGGTAAAAATAACTTGTGAAGAAAAACAAAAATGCAAACAGTTTAGACTCATTTTTTTACAGAAGTTTCTTGATTTCCCTTAATTCTAGTGCCCACCAGTTGAATACTTCTGATTTAACTGTAACTCATTTGTACATAGTTATTTGCACTTTATTTCTTCCATTAGACTGTGAACTTCTTTTATTCCTTTTTTATTAAAGCTTTTTATTTTCAAAATGTATGCATAATTTTCATCATTTACCCTTGCAAAACCTTGTGTTTCAAGTTTTTTCCCTCCCTTCCTCCCATCTCCTCCCCTAAATAGCAAATAATCCAATATATGTTAAACATGTGCACTTCTTCTATACATATTTCCACAATTATCAAACTACACAAAAAATTTAATCAAAAGGGGAAAAAATGAGAAAGAAAACAAAATGCAAACAAACAATAAAAAAAGCAAAAATATTATGTTGTGATCCATACTCAGTCTTCATAGTCCCTCTCTAGTTGCAGATGGCTCTCTTTATTACAAGGTCATTGGAACTGGCCTGAATCACCTAGCTATTGAAAAGAGCCACATCTATCAGAATTGATCATCATATAACTTTGCTGTTGCCATGTACAGTGATCTCCTGGTTCTGCTCATTTCACTTACCATCAGTTCATGTAAGTCTTTCCAGGCTTCTCTGAAATCATCCTGTTGATGTTTATAGAACAATTATATTCTATAATATTCATATACCAAAACTTATCCAGCCATTCTCCAACTGCTAGGAATCCCTTTAGTTTCCAGTTTCTTACAAAAAGGGCTGCTACAAACATCTTTGTGCACGTGGGTTCCTTTCCCTCATTTAAGCTCTCTTTGGGATATAGGCCCAGTAGAGACACTATGGAAAGGGTATTCACAGTTTGATAGCCCTTTGGGCTTAATTCCAGATTGCTCTCCAGAATGGTTGGATCCATTCACAACTCCACCAGCAATGTATCAGTATCCCAATTTTCCCACATCCTCTCCAACATTTGTCATTATCTTTTTCTGTCATTTTAGCCAGTCTGAGAAGTGTGAGCTTCTTACAATCTGTCTTTTATCCTTCTTTGAAACCTCAGTATTTAGCACAGTATCTGATACATTTTTGTTATTGTTGTTATTCACCTGTTTTACTAGTGTCCAACTATTCATGACCCTATTTGGAGTTTTCTTGGCAAAGATCCTGAAGTGGTTTGCCAGAAGGGAAAATAATTAGAAGAAAACACACAGAAGAAAACACATATGAAACCTATAATAGATTGTAAGCTTGCAGAATGGGTTCAAAGGACCAAGGCTACATTGGCAGCTCAGGCTAATGTCAGAGAGAACATCCAGTGAACTTCAAGCTTGATAGTTATACTGGAAATTGTCCAGGAAGTGGCTAGTGGCTAGAGTCAAAATGGTAACTGTCCTTCACCATTTCCTGAAATTGTTCCATTTCCTTTTTGCAACTGTGATATTGTGGGGATTACCTACCACCACAAGATGGTACGATTTCATTTTTTCTTTGTGATTTTGGTTATGTCTGATATCCCTCCTTTTCAAATGGTCTATGAGTCTTTTACTTTAGCAAAAATGACTGTAACCATAAAGGAATATGTGTAAGTATCTGGAAAATAGACATTTTATACCTTTTCAGAGTGACTGAGCACTGATCAAAAAGTCTAATATTTCTTCTTTTTTATTTTATTCAGTAAAAGTATTATTTTTTACAATATTAGTGTAAATTCCCTGTGAATCATGAAAGATTAGAAAGAATATTTGAATCTCAGATTCAATCAATAATAAGATCAATTCAGCTGAGCAAATTATTTTGTTTTTGCAATCCTAAGATAAATAAGCTGAGACAGGACATGGATCAAGGTGGTAGGTAGATGGAAGTCATAAGGAGCTCAGGCTGGAATGTTCCTTCCTGCACAATGGAACAGATAAGACCCTTGTTTTGGAAGCTCTGGGGAACCAGAAGGAATACTATTGCTTGTGAAAGAGTTCAGGCAAGGAGTCCACATCTGAGCATAGGCAGGAGGGAATAAAAGGAACTGGGGTGCTAGAATAAGTTGGGTTTAGAGTGCTATTTAATAATTTATGCAAATATCTATCTCTGAGTAGTTTTTCTAGCTCTATTCATCTATCTTTCCACTAGCATTATCTATGAAGGGAAAATACATCTTCAGAAAAGAGATACTATACTTATATAATTCTAGAGACAAAAGGAGCTACTGAAGCATCTTGAGTCAGGAAATATATATGGTGTTATTTTTGTTTTGGGGGGAGAGTGTGTTTTTTTGGTTTTGTTTTTGTAAATAGTATTTTTTTTTCAAATTCTGTGTAAAGAGAGCTTTTAGCATTCATTTTTGTAAGATTTTGTTCCAAAATTGTTCCAGATATTTCCCTCTTTTCTGTCTTCTCCTTCCCCAAGATGGCAAGCAATCTGATATGTTAAATATGTGCAATTGTGTAAACATATTAGTCATGTTGTGAAAGATAAAACAGAACAAAAGGGGAAAACCACAAACAAATAAAAGTGGAAATATTATGTTTCAATCTGCCCTCAGACTTCATGGTTCTTTCTCTGCATAGCATTTTTCCTCACGAGTCTTTTAGAATTGTCTTGGATCACCATGTTGCAAAGAAGAGCTAAGTCTATCATAATTGATTATCACAAAATATTGTTATTATGGCATACAGTATTCTCCTGGTTCTGCTCACTTCACTGAGCATAAGTTTATGTAAATTTACATTTACGATTCATGTAAATTTTTCCTGTTTTTTTTTAATCAGTCTGAAATCTAATCATTTCTAAAAGCACAATAATATTCCATTATATTCCTATATCACAACTTCTTCAATCATTCCCCAATTTCCATTTCTCTGCCACAACCAACATTTTAAGGCTGTCAATTTGACAACAATATGGAGAATATATTTGAAGAAAAACTAGAAAGCCAAGTGAGAAGTGAGAAGTTCCTAACCTAAAATGATACATGTGAATGAAGTAAAGTTGGCAGATGCCAAAGGTATTGTGGAAGTAGGGTTGATAAGAATTGCTTGCTGATTATGTGTAAATGAGATTTAAGGGGACAAAGGGGAAAATTAAAAAGTCAAGGATGACTGAAGTTGTAATTCTGAAGGAAGAGAAAACTGAAAATAGAAAGAAATAGAAAAATTAGGAAGATGGGTAGGTTTTAGGGATAAGATGATGAATAACACACTTATTTTCTTAGAAGCCTATAGGGGACTTCCAGGTGAAAAGCTCTATCTGTCCATTGGTAATGTGAGGCTGGAACTTAGGAGAGAGAGGATGGCTAAGTATGTAGATTCAGGAGTTATTTTTATAGAAAGGATAATGAATGCATGATAAAGTCACAGAAAATGAGAATGCAGAGAAAAAGGAAAGCCCAAACTAGTATCTTGAGAAACATCCAGTTAGGGACAGAAACATTGATGATGATCCAGCAAAACAGACTAGGAGACAGATGAGACAGATGGAAGGAGAACCAGAAAAGTGTAGTGACCAAAACCTACAGACCAGATATAATGCAAGAGTAAAATTATGTCCTCCCTGATGGCTTCTTGTCATTTATGACTCACGGCTAAAGCATTTAAATGACTGAGATTCTTTTTTGGTAAGGAATTGTTGCCTCAGTGGATTACACAAGGAATCAACCTACCCCTCCATCTTTTTTTTTCTTTTCAATTTTGAATTATTCTGAATTGTTTTTGAAAGTAGGATGGGTGAAGAACAGCTAGCCTATCTTTCCATCTCAGACGCTATGAGCCTATGACACTTAACAGTCTAGGTATTTCCTGTCTAGGCAAACCTGATCTTGTCTTCCAGCTGCCTCTTTTGTGTCTCCTGAAAAACTAAATAACCACCACAAGATAAACATGTTCAGGATTGTAGATTACCTTACAAATTTGAAAATTCTAATAGTCTATAAATGTGAAGGTGACAGCATCCACTGGAACTGGAGTATCCATTTAAGTAGGCTTCTGTGGCAATGGTAAAATTAGTTACCTTGGAAGTATATGAACAGAGAATCCAGATAAGTATTGGGTTTGGAGTATTTCTTTTTCTGCAGAGGTAGAGTGTAAAATGCTTAATTAGCAGTCCTATGAACTAATTTACATTCTGAAGATATTTATTTATCAACCTCCCCACAGATTATACTAGAGGTTGTAAGTTGTTATAGAATCTTGTTCAGTTAGTGTATGTTGTGAGTGCCCTGCATTTAGGATTTCTTATGCATAAAGGATTAAGTTATCTATCCCATACCTGAAAATCTGACATATTTTTATGTTCTGTATCTTTTTACTTCCTTCTTTGGGGAAACCTGGACATAAGCCATAATCTATGTCTCAAGTACCTTTCTCTCCAGAATATCTGAAGTATTAAATGAACCAGAGATTGTGAGAACAGGAAGCTAGATTTTTTTCATTACAAGTAACCTCTCACCTAGAACTGAATCTTGTCCATTCCAAATGCTTGGTCAGGTTTGCCTAGATAGGAAATATCTATTAGGTGTCTTAAGAAGTGGGAAGATAGCTGTTACTCACCCATCGTACTTTCAAAACAATTCTGAAGGGCAAGTGTCCTGGCCCAAGTACATAGAGAAGCAATAAGTTTCTCAAAGTTAGATTTTAAATAGGAGTAAATGAAGTGGGAATTACCTCATGGAGTTTTTCTGAAGAACATACATTATAAACTAAGCAAACAAGAATTGCATTCAACATTCCACACCCCACCAAGGCAAAAGAAGACATGGATCTGATACCTCTTCATTGGACCAGGCTTGAGCAAAATAACAAGTGTTCCTTTTTTTTTCTTCTTTCCTTTTTGTAATCATTGTGTATTTTGTTTTCCAGGTACTGCTTACTCTGATTTCCCTCCAAGCTCATTTAATTTATCCCATTCGTTTTTGTATCTTTCATACTCTTTGTGTTTTATGGTATAATGGTATTACATTGCTTTCTTAACGTACATTGGTTAGCCATCTCCACAAATTAACACAATATATTTCCCCTTAAATTGGACTTGTACCCACTTAGCCATTCTTTAGGCTGCTCATTCAATCCACTCACACTAACAGGTCTACATAGCCAGAGATAGACAACTACCACCACACTATTATACTCAAATTCTCTCATAGCCTTAGGGCAAACCTTGTTAAATTATTAACACTTTTCTCTTCATCAACTTTAGCTCTTGAGTTTCTAATGCATTTCTATTTATTCAACCAGAAATTTACAATGATACTTTTTCTCCATGTTTGACTTCTTTTAACCTCATTTAGGGTTTTCTTGGCATAGATCCTGGAATGTTTTGCCATTTCCTTCTCCAGTGCATTTATGGATGAAGAAATTGAGGCAAACAGGGTTGAGTGACTTGTCCAGGGTCACACAGCCATTAAGTGTTAAAGGCTGGATTTGAATTCAGAAAGATTCACTTTATGCCAGATCTGGTACTCTATCTACTATGCTACTTTACAAGGCATTTAACAATATAAACTGTTATAATATAAATATAATATATAATTATAAAAGAAATAATGTCATCCTAGATATTCATATATTATAGCAAATATCAAAATGATAAAATATAGTATAATCTACACATAAATTTGGGTTAAATTCTATCCCCAATGTGTTCAGAATCTGTGGAGGAAACTGGGCACAAAATTACAAAAATCTGGCAGGAAATACAAAGATCTTGGAATCAAATACCACATAAGCAATGTACTCATACATAAAGGAAAGAGACCTTGATAGTCACAAGCACAGGTACTGTATTTAAATAAAAGAAAACAACATCTATTTAGTTACTAGATTTAATTGAAAAGAGTAGCAATATATATAAATGAAGACAAAAAAAACCAAAAAACTGCCAGTTGGCCTTCTATGGTCTCCAGCTGTCTTTTTTTAATGGTTGCCATAGAAACAAATGACAGTATGCATTTGATTTTAATGGCAGCTCCAAGCACTATGCAGTCAGACCCCAGATTACATGCATATATTCCCACCAAAACAACAGGTTTTCCCCCTTGTTCCCTGTAGTAATTACATATAAAATCATAAATATAGATCCTCACGTAGCAAGAGTACAAGATGACCAATGGACAGTCTGTATTCCATGTAAGGACAAAAAATTTATAAAAATGACCTCAAACAGGACTCCCTGGGGCTGATTCATGGAAGAATATCTACAAGAAACTAACAGTGTGAGGAGCCATAGATGAGTTGCATTCTGCATAGTTTGGGGGAGTATGTATATTAATGAGATCACAAAAACATCAAATTACTCAAATATATTTATTGGTGCTAACTTGCTTATCTATGAGGGGCAAAAAACTAAGAGATAGGACAAAAAGAGAAGTATCATTGCTTGAAGGCTGATTCTAAGTGCCTGACAAGCTATCAGTTCTTCAACGGAGTTAATATTAATTCAGGGCCAGTAGACAGTCAATTGTTAGGAGTAATGAAATAAGCAAGAATGCTGACCATCTTCCTACTGGTTTCCCCTTGAAGACCCACTGGGAGCCCAGCAGATTTCCTATTCTCTCACATCTCCCTCACTTAGGATACTGGAAGTTTAAAAGCCAATTGTCCTAAGGACATTATCATTTGCTTCGTGAAAAGAGCCTACTGGCTTTATCTCTACTAGGATATGAAATTGACTTTTACACGTTATTCATTCAACCCTGAATTGAATTTTGACAGGCTCTGCAGTGTATTAAATTGCTACCACTAGGATCAGGAGCATGCACTCCTTATTAAATCTGTAACAAAACTCAATAAAGCCTGTCACTTTCTGCCATAGAAATGAACTGTGAATTAAAGAAGCATTAATTCAGTCAGCTTACGGAGATGAGACTAATATCAAATTTATTTCAGCCATAGTTACAAGGTAAATAAATCACATTCCCATGCAAAATTCCGTGGTATTTAAAAACAACAAACCGAGATTCTAAATGATAGCCAGGAAAAAATTGTCAAATTCAAGATTTTATAATTTTTTTTTACTGCCTACTGCAATGCTTTAAATGCATAGTACATCTTAAGAAATGGAATTTATTTTCAGAAGAGAATAAAGCTGCCTACTTTTACTTGAGCTCTTGCTATCATACTATGCCTTACAGACAGTTTGGATTGGAAAAATAAGGTAGTTATCTGAGAAATTGGCTCAGTTCAGGACCTAACATGCATAGTAAACATTCAACAAAGTGCTGAATAATGGCTAAACATATGGTTGAATGATGGCTAATGAATTAATGAAAAAATTTATTCATTTTCCATCAAGGAAAACAAATGGATGAATAGATGAAGAATGAAATGCTTAGATGAATCCTTAAGCAAATCAAATGGTCACACCTTAATTTAGCTATTTTGCAAGGTTGGATTTTCAGTTCACAGCTCTACTTCTCAGCAAAATAAAAGGGTGATGTGCATGGATCATAATGCCCCCAATGGTGCTTCCACACTTTTTTTCTCAGCAGAACCAAGCCAGTTCTGAGACAAAGAAATTTCTTTGTTTTCAGGTGTCATTGGGTATTCAAAAGACAAAATGTCAAGGTCAGTGGAGCCCAATGCTTTAATCGCAGCATTTTAACACTCTTGCTATTTGAATTCTGCTTGTTACAGTGTATAGCAGCTCTCTGCACTCACAAAGGCTGACCGCCTTCTCAGTCTTCTTATAGCTTCTCATTATACCACTAATTACACCCCTGTAATGCACAATTCATTGCACCCTTTAAGTATGCTCATTTCTCTAGCCAACTCATTGCTCCTTCCATAGTTGCATCTAATTGTATCCTTTCATTTACACGTGCTTACATGTCTTTCTTCACACATATGATGCTCGCTCCACCTTGGACTCTACACCTCTCATTACGCCCCTTTAATGCATCTCATTATACCCTGCCATTTCACATTTCACTTGTTTCTTCAACATATGTACCTGTCACTACTTGTTCCCAAGTATATGTTTGTGTGTGTCTTTATAGCCTTTTGTTCCACGATTCTGTGATGCTCCTACACATTCTGTCTCATCAAAACTATTAGGACAGCCTAACAATCACCAGCCTCTATATAATTCTGATTCTCTTTTGTGCTTAATTATAATTGGTAGGCCTGAGGCTGTTGACCCCAAGCTGTTGCTGATATTTTACCCTTCATCCATGTATTAGTTTCCTAACTGGCAGTTTCTCTATATTATTGTGGGTGTGGCCATCTTAACCTCCATAAACCTCCTAATTTCTGAATTCTTAATGATCATTAATAGTCATTAGTGGCCTTTAATGGGCAAATAATCACTTCACAAAACTTTGAAGTTTGTCCATACTTCTCCTTCAAGTTGATCCCACACTTAGGGTACCCTATTTTAGTTCTCTCTCTCTCAAGAAAACTTAGCTCTGCTATATCCTATCCATTCAGGCCCTTGATCCCTACCAGAAAATTAATAAACTAATTTATGTTAATATGTCCAACTACAACTGCTAATGCATTTGTTAAGCCTTCCCAGGTAAGAGATTTGCTTTTTAATAGGACCTTTCTTAATATCATAAAGGTGTACAAAAGAGTAAGTGAAAAACTGAGAATTTTATTATGGTCCCAGGTGGTTATTATAGAGACAATATAGAACCAGTCTTGAACTAAGAAGTTTATATCTCTTCCTTGCCCCACTCTCCACCCCCAACCATATAATATTAGTTATGAAACGCTAGGCTAATTATGTAACTTCTCAGCTCTATAGGCAACTCTTTAAGATTATTAGTATCAGAAAACATGTTGACCTATACTAAGAATGAAATCATAAGTCACCTGGGAATGAAATCACAACTCCCTAACCCCTAAGCAATTTCATTATAATGGGGGAGCCATTTGAGCATAAGAATACTATTTAAATGTTCTTCAAATCTTATTATTTAATTTATCCCAAAAGAAAAGCTATAAATCACCATGCATGAGGATCCAATATATGAAAAGCATCCAAGGTATTTGTCTTTATTTCCAAAGCCATGAGGAAACTAGAAGAAATGGCTATTGATTGATTGTCCACACATAAAATTCAATGGCTATTTAATCATGACTCCAAGATGAAAAAATGCTTTTGGTCTTTAACAAATTAATTTAATATTGTATTAGAAATAAAATAGTCTGGTGATTTTGCTGTCCAAGGATAATCAATGACTCATTATCTTTCCTTCTATAAAAATGCCTTGGATTTTTTTAAAGCCACTAAGATAATAGGACCATAGATTTCAAGCTAGAAGGGTCTTTATTTATTTTTGTGTTATTTAACAACTTTATTGAAACCTCAAATTTTTCTATAATAGGATGGAATACAATAGCAGTAATCAAGTACAAGCCAGGGGTCCAAAGATAGAACTGAGGAAAAGAGACATGGGGTAGAGGAACCAATAGAGTTGAGTATATGTGTAGGGGGTACTGCAGAAAGATGGCTGCAAAAGAGAAAAAGGTTAAGAAAACACTAAGTTTTAAGTCTACAAATAATAGGTCTCACTTCAGCACCTGTCCTTCCAAAACACCCTGCCCTTTCCCGAGTCTAATCATCAAGCCCTTAGACTTAAACACTTAGACTTCTATTTGTCTCTTACTTGTCTTTTCAACTTAAGAAATGAGCAAAAATCAGGGCAACTAGATGGCACAGTGATAAAGTAGCAACCTTTAAGTCAGGAGGACCTGGGTTTAAATCTGACCTCAGACACTTTAACACTTCCTAGCTGTGTGACTCTGAGCAAGTCACTTAACCCCAATTGTCTCAGCAAAAAATAAATTAGTAAAAATTATTATAACTTCTAGAAGAGCCCCAGAAAGATGAGTCCCCTCAACTCCAAGTAACATATATGTGACATAACACATATCATTAGAAAGAGCCTTTTCAAGTGACATCACAAAACCAATTCTGTGGCAAGGAGCCACAGAATCATAAGTATGGGCCACAAAGACAGAACATATTCTTCATCTATCTGCCCCAACAAACCCATTTACCCTTCTTTCTAGAGAAAGGAGAAAAAAAAATTCAGAAGTTAGAGACAGTCAAAAATCACATATTTAAAATGTGTCTTTCCAAGTGCCTTGATCTAATTGATTTTTAATAAAACAGAAGGTAAAAAGATTTGAGGGTCAGATCTACAGCACCAGACAGGAAATATTTTGGCTGAAGAAGGACAGTGGGAGTGCAACACCAGAAAAGGGTTAGATCAGGTGAACACTAAATGCTAAGAGATCTTGTGATTGTAGGGCTCACCTGCTACAGGCATGGTGAATTGGGAAGTCTATTTGAAGCTGTCAACAAAAGGAGCAGGCCTGGGAAGAAATAAAGGTACCAATAAAAGGTAAAGGCAAATAAAACCCCTTAATTTTATAGATGAGGAAATTGAAGAACAGATTGATTGATTTCCCAGGGTCACATAGCTAGAGTATATGAGGTGGATTTGACAACAGTTCTTCTTAACACCAAGTCTGCGACTATATCCTTGTTATCTCCCTAAAACAAAATTATACAAACATTTCTATATTATTGATTCTGCAAAGAAAAAACCCAAGACCAGATCTGCTAGTTCATCAGGGGAGAGAGGCAGCTAGGTGACTCAATAGATAGAGTGCTGGACCTGGACTCAAGAAAACCAGAATTCAAATTCAACATTAGATACTTACTAGTTTTGAATCCCCAGATAAATCATTTTGTTTGCCTTAATCCTTTGGAAAAGAAAATGTCAAACTACTCTAGCCTCTTTGCCAAGAAAACTCATGGACAGTACCAGTGTACTAGGATGCATTAGGTCATGAAGATTCTGAAAAAATTGAAGACTGGGAAACAAAGGGATTCTCAGCAAGTAACCTCCTCTGCAAGGGTGTATCAGCATTTCTTTTCAAACTTACAGTCTTAGAGACTTGGGACTTGCTTAGCACATTGTTGAAGTGATTTGGAGCTAATCAAATAGCCCAAAGTCACATCTATAACCAATTGATGGGATTTAGGAATATCCTCATTAGAAAGAGTTATTTGACTGCAAAACTGTTGGAATATTTATTAGACAGGAAGATAAAAGTCTATTTCCAATTGTCTGCAGTGACAGAAAAGTCATTATATGAGTTTTCTCATATGGTTGGCTTCTCACCTGCAAAGTCCGTTTGCTCTTCAATATCTACAGATAACATGCTACATAATCCAACCACAATGAGAAACAGATGCTGTCTGTTTTAACTGATTTCATGACTCAGCTTGTATCGCACTGAAGTAAACTTTAGATGGCAAAAATTAAATTGCCCTAAAGGATCCCAAGTTTCTTGACAATTCATTTGCTCAGCCAGACCTTCACCTGTTAGTTGCTGAGTTTTGTTTTGTTTTGTTTTTTAAGTCTTACATGTATTTAAATACTGCTAGAGACTTCAGTAGAATAAGAATTTTCCTGCTTACTTAGCAAGCATAAGATAATTGTATAGATAAGCAGAAGGGATTTTGGACACCAGCTTTTTTAATTTTTTCAGTTAAAAAAATTGAAGGGTAGAGAAGTTAAGTAAATTATTCCAACTCACTTCCTTAGAACTCAATTCTCTTTTTGTTTAGCAATTGTCATAAGATAGGGAAGCTTATATCCAGACTAGAATTGAGGTATCTAGACTCTCAGTCTAGTGCTCTAGAAACAGTATGGGCCATTACTTTCATCTCACAGTTGAGAGAACTAAGGTAAAATTGCTTACATAAGTTCAAATAGCTACACAGGAAACAATTAGGACTAAAAATCAGGTTTGTGTTGTAGTTGTGTCCAACTCTGTGTTGTTTGAACAAAGCAGAATTGAATTAGCTCAGAAGAAATGAGAAATGTGCAAAGATAGAGAAATTATCCCAAATGTTCATGGGGATTGTTTGTGTTCGACCTGACAGAGCATTCTGAACTCTTATTAGTCTGATCAGCCACAGTTGGACACACTATAACTCAACTCTAACATAGTGATGTTATTTTGGTCCTCTGAGAATGAAGTACAACAATCACCCAACGAATCAATGTGTTATAATTGAATTGGTTTCTTTTGTGATTCTATGTTTTTGTTCTAAAATAGTATTGTGAAAGGAAGTTAGGTTTCACTAGACTACCAAAGGGGTCCATGACACAAAGAAATTTAAAAATCTCTGTAATATATGGACTGTAGTATAAATGACCAAAGTTTGTCATCCCTGGCTGAATTTTTCAAATTGTGGTCCCCAGAGTTATGTTGGTTTGCTTTGAGAACAAGGGACAACCATTAACCTACCAACCAACTCTACATAACACTATTTGGGGTTTTTTATGCAAGAGATACTAGAATGGTTTGTCATTTCCTTCTCCAGCTCTTTTTTAAAATGAGGAACTGAAGCAAACAAGATTAAGAACTTTAACTAGGATTACATAGCTAGTAAGTGTCTGAGGCCACATTTTAACCCAATTCTTCTTGACTCTAGGGCTAGCACACTAGCCATTGAATCACCTAGTTGCCCCAGATATCAGATATCCAGATTCTTAATGTTTGTTCTACTTTATCATTTTATGAATTTCCCAGACCCCTTTTTCCCCTTCTACTTTCTACCTTACTGTTGTTGGCTTTAATTATCTCATTATTATTCAATGGTTTATTTTCAGAAGGACAAAAAAATAACAAGACCAGAAGTACTAAATTGCCCAGTATCAAACAAATAATAAGTACCAGGTGAAGGACTTGAATCCAAGTCCTCTGACTACTGTAGCAACATTGTTTTTAAATGGATTTTCACTTGAAAATTCAGTAGTCTCACTCAAAGAAGGATTTACTGAGAATGATGAGGTCTTCTACAAAATTCTTTTTGAGAATATCACTGAAATGATTGATTACATTAAACTCTCCAGATCCTCATAGAACCAACTAGAAGAGCTACATAAATATTTAAAGGAGTTTGGTCTGTCCATCTACATAAGACAGAAAAGGTAGATAAAGAAAGTCTACTGCCCAGATTCCAACATGCATTTAAACAAGGAATCTTAGAGTACTTGATAACTGTATTTATTTGCTAGGAAGATAATATATATAGACAGAAATTGTAAAATTCTTACTAAGCCCACATTTCCCATGAAAATATCATTTTAATAAAAAAAAATGTTTTACCAGTGCTTTTATGTGTCATGTAATACCACTATCTCCAAAGAATGAAAAAAATGGGTATTACACAGAGGTTGTATAGGGGACTATCTAGAAATATATAAATAGAATTCAACATGCCAAAAAGGCACTCCCAAAGAATATCGATAAAAGTTGCCATCAAGGAATTTTATGATAGAAAGGGAAATGTTCTGATCACATGGCAAAGGAGAGATGAGAAATTTCTATACAATGCAAAAAATTCATACAATGTCAATTCTTCCTAGAGGAAAACTCACCAAATGTAGAGTGTCCCCATGTGAAAGACTTATGTGAAGGGATGGGGCTAGGGAAGAATGGGGGAAAATTGCGTGAGATAGACAGGCATGGATGGGTTGTAATAAGCATCATTGTAGAATATACCTATATTAAGGAGATCACAGATCCATGATTCATAGATGATCAAGATATGATTCCATTAGGATATGAATTCTTTGAGCTGGTTTTGTCCTTTTTTTTGTATCTTTAAAGCTTAGCACATTTGGCACCCAGAAATCACTTGAGGAAGGCAGCTGGGCAGTACCATAGATAGAGCACTTGCTTGGGGTCACAACTGGTTGAAATCTGACCTCATATTTCAGTATGACTCTAAGCAAATCACTTTCTCCATCCCTGAATAAATATGGTGAAAAAATGGTAAAGAACTCCAATATCTTTGCTTAAGAAAGCTCCAAGGACAGTTAGTCCATGGGGTCATGAAAAGTCAAGCAGAATTGAATGACTGAACAACAACAAAAGCACTTCAATGCTTATGGAATGACTTAATCATTCATTTTATAGATGGAAAAATTAAGCTAGTGAAATCAAGAGATCTTACAGAAAGCCACTCAGTTAGTGAATGTTGAATCCAAGAAGCTAACCCAAGTCTCCTGACTTTATTAGCAATGCTTTTTCCATTATAAGATATTTTACATAAAATGAAATATAATACTTCATGTAACTTTTTTTTACATAAAAACCATTGAACCACTTTACCCTCTAGACCTTTGAAGAAAATATGCTAGATGTACTGTCACAAGTGGGGAAACTGAGGTACACTGTAATTAATATGTTATTCCCATAATCACACAAAAATGAGAGAAAGTCACTTGAAAGTATTCACTGGAAGATAGAAAAGCTAAAACGAGTAGATATCCATTTGCTTTCTCTGTTTTAATTAAAATGAAAAAGTGAGACTAGAACAAAGAAAAGGTTGGAATAGAACAAAGTCATCTTATGAACTTTAAAATCTAATATTAGCTATTATTGAGGATGCTGTTATTTAGTTATTTTTCAATTAGGGCCAACTCTTAATGATCTCATTTGGGGTTTTCTTTGGGAAGATACTGGATTAGATTGCCACTTCCTTCTTCAGCTCATTTTACAGATGAAGGTGAGTTGAGTGACTTGCTCACAGTTGCACAGTTACTAAGTAACTGAGAGTGTCTGCCATCAAACTAAGTGTTGGAACTCTAAGAAGAGAAATCTTACTGACTCCAGGTCCCCCATTCTACCCACTGGGCCATCTAGCTGCCTCCAATTGTTTGTCCTTCTTTTTTAAAAGAGGACCAATGACCAAAGACATCACCTTCTTGTCTTGCATATGAATTGGATTTAAGTGAGACCAAACTGCACAAATTCATTAGACTCAATCTCTCCTCCAGACTCATAGAAGTTGAGTAGTGAGACAAAAGTGAAGATAAATGGCAATGCAATGAGTTACCTTGGCATTTTTACCTTAAGGTCTTTCCTAGGTCTCAGTCTGTCTGAGAAATGCCCATTCAATGACTAAGAGCTAAATAATAATTGAGACAAAAGATGTTCTAGTTTCCCATCACAGTAGTATTAGTCTGGGAGAGGGAAAACCTCAGACCTTGTGGCCAGAACAAAAAAATAATTAACTGCTTATACTCACTCTAAGCCATCAAAACTCAAACAATAATCAACTGAGGCTTGGGCTGATTCCTATTATTAGCCATTCAATGAAAGCAGAGTAATTTGGCTTTATAAGCATAGTCAAGTGGCTCCCATTTGAATCACAATGGGCTTTTTTAAAGTCTGTTTTTCCAGAGTAGTCTGTTTTTCCAGAGTTATGTTTCAAGAAATCATAGCTGAAAAGTCCCAGGATAAAATGAATCATTCTCTTTCAATCTCTGCTCTGCCATTGTCTGTGTGACCTTAAGTTGCATCTCCTCTGGTAATTAGATAATAGAGATGGTAATAATTGGTAGAGTTTTGAACTTGGAGTCAGGAAGATTTCAGGAAGTCAGGAAAATTCATATACAATCTCAGACACTTACTAGCTATGTGTCCCTGAGTAGTCAACCAGTTCTGTCTGCTTTACGTTCCTTAGCTATAAAATGGTTTAATAATAACACCTACCTCCCAAGGTTCTTGCAAAGATAAAATTAGATCATATTTGTTAATCAGTTAACACAGCATCTGGATACGATAGGCATTTAATAAGTACTTTTAAATTTAATTTCTAGGCCTTAGTTTTCTGTAAAATAGAGATAATACTTATATTGCCTAATTCACAAAGGTATTCTGAAGACCAACCAAGATGATTTATGTACAGCACATTGCAATCATAAATGTCATATTTTCATGGAATACTTTCATATAGAGTTATTGAACTATTTCACATACTAGGCCTATGAAGAAAATATGTTAAATATACTGTCACAAGTGGGAAAATTGAGGTATATTATAGTTAACATGCTTTTCTCATAATCATACAAAAATGATGGAGAGCCATCTGAGAATGGCCATAAGAAGATAGAAAAGCTAAGACTAATATTCAAAGATAAGATATTTCCCTGACAGTTCTAACTATACTGAAGGAAAGAGAGAAGGAAGAAAGAGGGGAAGAGAAGAGATTTTAGTTTGTTAAGAACTCTGTGTGTGTGTGTGTGTGTGTGTGTGTGTGTGTGTGTGTGTGTGTGTGCGCGCGCGGAATTAGATGACAATCTTCAAAAGTCAGGTCACAGCTGTAGTGCTGATTATAGCCTATATAAAACTAGTATGCCAGTGTTCATGACTCTTATATTCACCACCTCAAATGCTATATTCATTTCTAGCTCTGGCCTGAAGCCTAATTTAAAATATGTCAGAAACTAAATCATGTAACCAAAGGTAAGTTAGCCCTTTCTCATATTCCCCAAATGTGGTTTTGAGATCTTTCAGATTCACTAAACTGGGAAGTTCTTTGATTAGCCAAAAGATATTAATATCCTATAAAATGAAATCAGCACCTTGTCCCCTGTTGAAAGGGTGACCTTTACTTCAGGCAGAATAGTTTCCCTCTCTGTCTCAGTAGTTCTCTTTCCTAAATGCTAATTTAAAAAAAAAAAATCAGCCTAGACTGAGCAATCAAACTAAAGACAAAGTTGTCTTTTTTCTTTCCTTGTAGTACAGCCAGAAAAAGCCTTGGGGCATAGTTTTATATTGGGTTCTTATAAGTCATTTCATATCTCCTTTGAATAAATGCTAGTAGATGGCAACATCTCTGATTCTATCTAACGTAAAATTCTAACAGAAAACATGGTCTACCTTACTAAAAAATTGTTCAGGAAATTGCTACCCTTTTGCATAACATTTAAGCATGATTTAATTGGAAAGAAAATCCTATAATTCTTACCAATATTATACAAAATTAATCAGTGCAAGCACATTCAGGAAAAAAAGCCACCTTGGGACCAAGTTCCCTCTGTTCAAAGTCATAGATTTGAGGAGGAGCAAAAGGAATTTAATTGCAATTAGAAATGAATAGCTGTTCTTCCTCTCAAGTTCAGGCATTGATCAGGCATTGAAGGGAGCTGGGATAGAATTTATGTAATAGAAGAGATTGAGCTATATGTGAATATAAGGCATAAATCATGTATAAGTTCAACCACAGAGATACAAAGTCTGATACTAGTTCAAAAGAAGGCGAGATTAAAGGCTCACAGAGGATAGAGCTTAAGAGTCAGACTCTAAAGGTATAAGGACTAGACCTCTGATTTGATTGATATAAGAAATTATTGGGAAATTCCCACTATCAGTGTGTCAAAATTGCATAATTTGTAAAGATTAGTTATTGTTCATCCTTCTTTCTCTTTCTTGAAGGGGATTAAAGATAGCAGGAGGGTGACGTCTTGACTTCCAAGTGAATTGGATATAAATAAGGAAAGGCTGTGCAAAATCATCAGCCCCCACTCTCTCCTCCCAAGTCATTGGAATCCAGTGTCAAGACAGGTCGAATAGCTAGAAGGGAAGTAACAAATTAGGAAAACATTTTTACAGTTAAAGGTTCTGATAAAGCCTCATTTCCAAAATATACAGAGAATTAACTTTAATTTATAAAAAATCAAGCCATTTTCCAATTGATAAATGGTCAAAGGATATGAACAGACAGTTTTCAGATGATGAAATTAAAACTATCTCCACTCATATGAAAGAGTGTTCCAAATCACTACTGATCAGAGAAATGCAAATTAAGACAACTCTGAGATACCACTACACACCTTTCAGATTGGCTAAGATGACAGGAACAAATAACGATGAATGTTGGAGGGGCTGTGGGAAAACTGGGACCCTGATGCATTGTTGGTGGAGTTGTGAAAGAATCCAGCCATTCTGGAGAGCAATCTGGAATTATGCCCAAAAAGTTATCAAAATGTGCATATCCTTTGATCCAGCAATGCTACTCCTGGGCTTATATCCCAAGGAAATACTAAAGAAGGGAAAGGGACCTGCATGTGCCAAAATGTTTGTGGCAGCCCTTTTCATAGTGGCTAGAAGCTGGAAGATGAATGGATGTCCATCAATTGGAGAATGGTTGGGTAAATTATGGTATATGAAGGTTATGGAATATTATTGCTCTGTAAGAAATGACCAGTAGGAGGAATACAGAGAGGCTTGGAGAGACTTACATCAACTGATGCTGAGTGAAACGAGCAGAACCAGGAGATCATTATACACTTCAACAATGATACTGTACGAGGATGTATGCTGATGGAAGTGGATATCTTCAACATAGAGAAGAGCTAATCCAATTCCAATTGAATAATGATGGACAGAATCAGCTAAATCCAGAAAAGGAACACTGGGAAATGAGTGTAAACTTAAGATAATTGCAGAAATATGTATAGAAGAATTCCACATGTTTAACATATATTGGATTATTGCCATCTATAAGAGGCAGTGAGAGGAAAAGAGGAAGGAAAATTTGTAACACAAAATTTTGCAAGAGTGAATGTTGAAAATGATCTCTGTATGTTTTAAAAATAAAAGGTTTTAATTTTAAAATATTAAAAAAAAAAAAAAGACAGGTCGAATGGCCCAAGAAAAGCAATGGCCCAGCATGCGGTGGAAGACTTTAGCCTGTTTAAGCTTTAAGATCTCAATTTGTCTGAGGCAGTGCCCATTCAGTAATTAAAGACTAGGTAAGATTAAGGTAAAAGATGGCCTACTTTGCCTTCACAAAAGATTTCATCTGGGAGGGAAAGACCCTTAGAGTTTCTGGCAAGAGCAGAAACAATCACTATTTGCACTTAGTTTGAATCATCAAAACTCAAACTATGAGCAAGTGAGAATTGGATGTGAGCCTATTATTGGCCAATCGGTGAGAGTCAGAGTGTTTTGAGTCCAAAGATATAATCAAATAGATTCATTTGAATGCCAGTGGGCTTTATCAAAGCCTGGCTTTTCAGAGCTATATTATAAGAAATCATAAATTAAAACTACAGGAGACAAAAGAGGTAATTGTCCCAGTTTTTTTTCAATCATAGAATAAATAAGTAAATAGAAAAAAAAAATCTAGCTCCCAAATCCCAAGGATCCTTTTAAAGTATAAGCTATCAACATTTATATTCCTTTGGACAGAGCACCCATATGTAAGAAAAGATTCCCTTTAGGGACAAAGAAGGAGAAAGAGGAAAAGGAGAAGAAACAGGAGGAGCAAGTAGCAATTTTGTCCAACTGGAACTGGTCTGTTTGGAGGGTGTAGGGGGCAGCTATTAATACTTACAGGTTGAAGTTCTCTTATGATTCTTACAAGGTACTAAGACAGTGGAATTGATAGAGACAATAGTTATCAAATTTAGCATGGTTCAGTATGATTGATCTGATCCTACAAGGAGATGTTATGGGCCAGAACTTGAAACAAGGTGCTAAGTGGAATTGAGAAGACAGTGGATAAATCTAGTTTAGCATTGATTTAATCCTACAACAAATAATGGTTTCCTAGTGATGTAATGATTGGAGTATACTCAGTGTACAGCATATAAGCAAGAAGCTCTCAGGGCCAAACCCACAAGCCCACTCTCGGAGGCAAAGTCAGATTCATTCCAACTTCCACCTTTGTGCTGGCTGAAGACATTCAGAGGAAGAGAGGCTGAAGCTGACAGAGGCAAAGGACTAGAGGCAAGAGCCCTCAGAACCAAGGAAAGAGATAGCCCTCTAAGAAAGCTAACCAGGCTCCAGGAAGGAGACAAGACTTGGAAAGAGAAAATAAAGGATCTGGACTTTAATCCCTGACTGCATTTGAGGTGATTATTACATTGAACTAAAAGGAAGGCTGCCTCCAGAAGCCCCCCAAGAAACCTGCTCCCAGAGAACATTACAATTTAGAAAAGAACATTACAAAGTTCATCCTTCATTCCTGAAGAGGGCAAAAGACATCAGAAGGGTGATATCTTGACTTGCAACTAAATTATATTTGATTGAGACAGGGTTGTGAAAAGTTCTCCTCAGTCCCACTCTCTCCTCTATTGGAGTCCAGTGGCAAGACATATGTCAGGACAACTGGCCATGGCTCCTCTTTAAGAACTGAAAAATTAAGGATTTGCCTAGGATCACAAGCCAGTTATGTATCAGAAGTACAACTGGAACCCAGGTCTTCCTGGCTTTGATGCCACTTCTTCATTAATTACTCAGCTTGAAAGATGTGTAGAGAATGGAAAAAGGTAGAAATCACAGTCAATATAATAAAGTCACCCTTATCTTGTTCTAGGGCAGGAAATTTTAAGTTTCTCTGGTGAATTCCCTCTGACATCTATTGAGTACCCCATGGACCATCTCCACAGAATATTGTTTTTAAATTCAGAAAACAAACTACAACACTGAAATAAAACAGTTATGTCAAAGCACAATTATTAAAAAAAAATTTAATTGCACAGACCACATATTAAGCATCCCTGTCTAGGATGTCATTTCTTTTTTTATTGTTTACACTAACTAGATTTGACATCCAACTCATATGAAGAGAATTTCCCCTTTCTCCAGAAGAAAGATTTTTGTGCAGAATTAATTCAAGACTGATTCCCAAACATTAATTCCTTGGAAGTGTCTGTAAGCAAGCACAATAGGAGTATAAAGAACAGCCCCAACCATTTAGCCATAAAGATGTAATTTTCCTTAATGAGATACAGGTGGGCTGCTTCACACCATTCCCTGACTGAATTGTTAAAAGGGACTCCTACTCCCTTTGTGATTTCTTTCAGGGTTAATACTGCCAAAATCCATCTGAACCTGCCCCCAAATTCCAGTGTTGAAGGAGTGCTGATTTCAGAGAAGGACAAGGAAAGGGTTAATAAAGCTTTCAGCTAATTAGAGGAAGCTGTCAGATAGTTGACCAATTCCATGCTCTATTTGGTAGGTAACATGGATAGCTTTTCTAATAGGTTCAGAATTAAATCCTGAAAACCACAGAAAGCACTAAGTGCTTCCAATGAAGCCTCATTTATCTTCAAATTTTATCAGAACAGCTAAAGGTAAATTCTGCCAATGATTTTCCCTGCCAATGTCAGACACACCACCCAGGGGGCAGAAGAGACAACGTAAAATGGAACCTCATAGATTCTTTCTTGGCAGCTGGATTTTCATTAAAAGATCATTTCTACCTGTCCATAGCTCAGCCAGCTTGGCTTTTCTCTTTCAAAGGGAGAGTTTTTTTGAAATGTTTTAACAGTGAGGTAGAATTGTCGACTTAGTCTAATCACAGCAAAACAATTGAAATCTCTCATCATTCCCATTTACCTCTTAAAGACTTCACACAGAGCCATCAGAGGGGAAAGCATTTTACAAAATGACCCCTGGAAAGCTTCTGTTGTTTGGAGAAGGTTAGTTTGTGTTTAAACAGCCAAAATATTATTATGCCCTAAGAAAAGGATTGTAGAGATGAGAACCAAGTTTTTACGTATTCTTTCCACTGAGGAAAAATGGGGAAAACAGGTTCAAAAACTAATTCAATTTCTTGTCACCTCTACTCTTTTTTATCAACCCAGGAACATACTTGATCTATACATGGGAAGACAGAAGGAAAGTCCCTGAGGTCCTAGGATGTTGGGGAAGTGAAAAGAGGTTTTTTCCACTCCTTAAATGCAAAACAGTAAATCTCTCTTATCAGCAACAACCATAAAGATGGGTCCTTAACCTAGATCTTATTTATTAATTTACTAGCTTACATGAGTAATTATTCATACATATACATATGTACATATTTACAGATATTTTGTTTATATTTGTCATTGATCCTCTTAGAAATAGACAAAAAAAAAAATAACAATAGTCTGTGTAATCATTTCATTTCATAGGTAAATCCAAAGGGAAGATGAAATCCATAAAAGGAAAGATTGCTTGACTTCCTAGAAACACTAAGTTTTTCCTCTTTTATAAGGATTTCCACTCAGAATAGATCCATAAGTCTAAGAAAAGACAAAAACCAGTTAGAGAAAAATAGAACCCTCTAATAATTAGACATCCTCAAATACTCAATTGGATCTGCAATCAAATCAATCCAGATGTTCCATGTAATGACATAAATTACAATTTATCAATGCCTATCTATCCTGTATAACTCTTGTTCATGTTCTCCCAAAAGTTCACTGAGGTCTGGAAGTGAAGGTAGCAAGGGGACTTATCAAATGCTAAAATTTTTTAATTTCTCCCAGATTTTAAAGGTACCAGAAAAAAAAAAAAAGGTTGGGGAGAGGGGATTCATTATAGCTTTCTGTCTGGAAAAGCAACCTGTTCTAACTTTTTCTTTAATTTCTTTCATTTTACAATCATTATTCAGTATAATATCATTCTTAGATTGTTGTCAGAGCAGTTGTGGGAGATTTGGGCTATGCTGCTTCCTCCTATCTCACCATCTTGTCTTGTTTCCTAGTTTCATTGTATAGTAGAAAGAATATGGATTTGAAGTCAGAAGATATGAGCTGGAATCCTGCCTCTTCTAATTATTATCCACGTGACCTTAGAAAACTGATTTAACTTCTATAGATTCCTCATCTGTAAAATGAGATGGTGAGATGAGATAGTTTCTAACATTCCTTTCAGCTCTAAATCTATGATTCTATTATAGCATGACTTTTATAGAAATTAAATGTACCCCAGCAGATGGTAGCACAGAGCAGCATATGGCCCAAAAGACAGAATAATTTGCAAAGTGAACTAGAGAAAAGTAGAGGACTGATGTCCAACACAGAGGAATGCCCAGGGACATTAATGGAAAATAGACATAACATCTAGTACAGAGCACTGATTCTCTGTCAGAGGTCTGCATGTCCCTATGTATGTGCTCTTTAGTGCATATCACCTGGCCATCCATTTCTTACATGGATACTTCTTCCCCACTATAGAAGAACATATGAAGAATCTTTAGACATGGTAGAAAATGATACAGTAGAAAAAAGCTAACTGCCCAGACCTCAGGTCATTAACATGTATTTTAATTATTGCAGCCATACACCCAGAAAATTCTAGGACTTTAGAAATAGAGGGGACCTCAGGGATAGTCAATGAATATTCTTTATTTTTATAGAAAAGAAAAAAAAAAAGACACAAAAGTACAATGACTTCCCATGAGGATATAACAAATTAGTAAGAGACAAAGTAATAATCTAGGTTTCCTGACACCCCTCCCTGCATTGATGTTCTGTAACTTCATTGAAATCCAATTCAGATTCTACCTTCTTCACTTAAAAAAAAAGAAGAAGAAAAAAAAGAAAGAAAGAAAGAAAAAGAAAGAAAGAAAGAAACAAAACAAAACAAAAAAACAACTGCATTACCTTCAACTCCTTTCTAAAGCCCGAACAGAGTGAAAAAATACAAGCAAGCATCTATTTACTCTACTCCCTGGAAAACAGAAGGGGCAAAGAAAAGGGAGAGAATTTATCAAATACTCCCTGTGTAGACTCTAACCTATTGCTTCTTTTTAAGGGAGTCAACAGTATTTTAAGATGTTGATTTGAATAACAATGGAATGGAGAAAAGGCTTCTGTGTAAAAGTCTCAAATGGAAATGAAGTATTATCTCCAGCCAAGAAAAATAAGACAGCTTTATATTAAGCAACCAATATTCAGGGGTTGGTTATGAAGATCCTGACTCCTTTTCACAAATGGTTCTCAAATCTTCCAGCTATATAACAATTACTGGTTTTTCAAATATCAAGAATGAAATATTAAATTACATCTGAAAGCTCACCTTAGCCCAAATAAATGGGAGGTGCCCATTAAAATTTCCTCACAAAACCTCCCTCCAGATAGAGATAATTAGATTGGACTCTAGGCTAACCAAGTAGAAATGATAAACATTTAATGTTATGATTGATAGCAACAACATTGCAAGTCAAAGAGAAAAACCACATCTCTACTTCAAAGTTCAATTCCCTACAAAACTAAGAATTTATCAACTTCAGAAGTTTAAATCTTTACCCCCACACAAATAATGAAGACATACAGCATGAGTTTCTGACTGAGAAAAAAGGCAAAAACAATATTCATGGAGAGATTTTCCTCTTCTATCCATCCAGAAGGGGATTTGTATGTGATACCTAGAATTAAATATCCATCACTTTCACATAAAAAATAATCTTACTAGCTTTCACTGGAGTTATAAATTTATTGCCCAAAGACTTGCTCCTTGAAAATCAATGCCATCTAGATGCAGGGATTTTATCTTCGAAGGGGATCTAAATAAGCTGCTTAGCATTGGCTCATAAAATTTATCTCCAACTTTAATCAAAATTTCACATAGAAACTTTTTCTTCACACTTTGGAAGTTGTAGACAGACATATAGGACAACATCAGCCAGGGATACAAGAACTAAAAATGAAAGCCAATTAAATTCCCAAATGCCCCCATACTGAGACAAAGGCTCAAAGTTGGTAGTGATTTTTCTTATGAAAACTATCTCATTAATTATTTTGTGGTTACTTTTTAAAGGAGAAACAGGTGGATTGTACTTCTTAGTAAGAACAAAAGTTATTTACTGGAAACAAAATAACTACAAGAAATATATTCACATCTTTCCAAAAAGCACACAATCTACATGTAAATAGGCATTGTCAAAAATAATAGGGATAATTTGAAGAGCTTGTCAGCAGCCGAGATATTATTTTTCCTGGAAGGATAGGTCCTGGTGATTTCATAGATATATGGAACTTCCATATAAAGACATTCCTTCTGCCAAGGCATATTGGCAAGTCTATCTAATTGATAGACTTTAATTATTTGTCTGGGGATTCTGAAAAGTTAAGGAGCTTACTCAGGAATCAATGTCAGGACTTGAACCCAGGTCTTCTTGGATGCAATGCAGAATCTCTGTTTTCTACACTATGCTGTCTCTCAAATGCTTTCCTTCATCATTCCAAAATGGTATCCATCATTTCTCATTCATTCCCCAATTATATACCTTCTTCCCTAACACATTGCTATTTCAAAGTCAAAGAAAGCAGTCTTGTTCTTTCTTCCACACAAAAATAAACTAAAACTTCCTCACCTGCTTTCCATTCTCCCAATTTCTCTTAGCCCAAATGCATTCACTCTACAATTAATAACAAGGTTTAATGTAAATAGCCCTAGAGAATGTTAGACTTGAATTCACATTTGAAGTGTAAGTGAATTATGAAAAATCCTTTGCCCTAAACAAGTTGTGATAAAAGAAAAAGGATAAATCACTAGAGCACTGACTATTTGAAAGACAAGATGGAAGAGGAGCCTCTAAGAAAAGAATCAGACATATAGAGCCTAGTACAATAGCTGAATAAGTTTCTTCAGGATAGCGTGGATACCTAACCAACATTCATAATCTCATTCCTATTAAAAAGTGTATCCTGATTTCCAAATAGTAGAAACAGAGGGGAAAAATTTAAACTATTTTGAAACACAATGAACATTGAAAGTTGTAAGTCTTGAGTACTATTTTCCAACTACTCATTTAAATGGAATATTCAAGAGTTTTGTCTATGCTTATCTTCATAGAAAATTAAAAGTTTGCATGAATGTTTCGACTTAAAATGTATCTAAAGAACATACCTCACTGAATTTCACTTGCAATCAGAAGACCTTGTTTCAAGTTTTGGTTCTGCAGTGTGCTTACCTGAATTTCTTTGTGGATAATGGGGGTCATAAGAACTATATTAACTACCACATTCTTCCCTCCCATATCCATTTTGTTATCCTTTGTTTTTTTCTTCCATGTTTTCGTTTCAGTCATGTTTGACTTCTCATGACTCACTTGGGGTTTTCTTGGCAAAGATACTAGGATAGTTTGCCATTTCTTCCTCCAGCTAATTTTACAGTTGAGGAGACTGAGGTAAACAGTATTAAGTGACGTTCCCAGTGTTATATAGCTAGTAAGGGAATGAAGCCAGATTTGAATCTTGACTCTAAGTCTGTCACTTTAATGATTACATCATTTAAAGTAGATCTAGGACTAGAAAGAACTTCAGGGACCATATTGTTTAATTTCCTAATTTATAAAATGAAGAAATGGAAAAGAATTTCTAGTCATATGAAAAAATGCTCTAAATTATTATTGATTAGAGAAATGCAAATTAAAACAACTCTGAGGTACTACTATACACCTCTCAAATTGATTAAAATAACAGGAAAAGAAAATGATAAATGTTGGAGGGGATGTGAGAAAACTGGGACACATACATTATTGGTGGAGTTGTGAAATGATCCAACCATTCTGGAGAGCAATTTGGAACTATTTCCTAAGGACTATAAAACCAGCAGTGTTATTACTGTAGCCTAAGAAATTTAAAGGAGAGAAAAGGACCCACATGAGCAAAAATGTTTGTAGAGTTCTGCGGATGGAGCCAAGATTTCAGAGTAAAGTCAGGAACCTGCTGGAGCTCTCCCACTTTCCCTTGAAAACCACATGTTCTCTGAACAGAATCTGATGGAATGAAATTACTCTCTAGCTCAAGATAGATTGGAAAAATTTGAAGAAAGTTCAGTCTCACTGGAGAGAAAGGGGTGTTCATCCCAGCTCAGAGAGACTCTGAGAAAGCTGGTGATAAGGTGTTAATCATAGTAAATCAGCAACTAAAACCCTCAGTCCTGGCTCACCAGAGGAGGAGAGCAATGTGGCAACTTCCAGCCCCAGTTCAGAAGGCAAACTCTGGGAAACTAGGCTGTTTCCTAAACAAAGCAGGCATAACTATCCCCTACAAACACAAGGAGGTGCTAAGGCTCAGAGCCACACAAGAAGTTTAGGACAGCACCCCTTTACCCCAGGAGTAGAGTGCCACCTTAAAAGTTAAAAAAAAAAAAAGAGGAAATACCAAAAGAAAAGAAAATGAACAAGAAACAGAAAAGAAACTTTACCATAGAAAGCTATAGTAACAAGGAAAACCAAACTCAGAAAAAGAATGTCCAAAGAAGAAATTTCAGTGATATAAATTGGTCTCAGGCTTAAAGAGGATTCTTGGAAATGCTCATAAAAGATTTCAAAATAAGAGAGGTAGAAGAAAAAAACGATAAAGGAAATGAGAGGTATGCATGAGAGAGTCAAGAGTTAGAAAAGGAAGGAAAAAATTGTCTGAAGAAAATAATTCCTTAAACAGTAGAATAAACCAAATGGAAAAAGATACAAAAGATAACAGAAGAAAATCACACATTAAAAACTAGAACAGGGAAAATGGAACCTAATGACTTTTTGAGATATCAAGAATCAATCAAACTAAAAAGAATGAAAAAGAATGGAAGAAATGTGAAATATCTCATTGACAAAACAGCTGACCTGGAAAACAGATTCAGAAGAAACAATTTAAAAATTATTGGCCTATTTGAAGTACAAGACCAAAAAATAAATAAATAAATAAAATAGCCTGGATAGCATTCTATGAGGGGTCATTAAGTAAAACTACCCCAAAATTCTAGAAACAAAGTGGAAATATTCATTGAAAGAATACATCAATCACTTCTGAAGAGATCCCACAAGGAAAACCCCAAAGAACATTATTGCAAAACTCCAGAACTATACTCTCAAGGAAAAAATATACTGCAAGCTGCCAGCCAAAAACAATTCAAGTTTCAAGGAGCAACAGTCATGATTACCCAGAATCTGGCAGCTTCTACAATAAAGGATCAGAAGGCCTGCACATAACCATATTCTGCAAGACAAAGAACCTGGAATTATAACCCTAAGCATCAGTTCATATGAATATTTCTAGGCCTTTCTATATTCATCATCATTTTTTATAGAACAATAATATTCCATTACCTCCATGTACCACAACTTGTTCAGCCATTTCCCAACTGATATGCATCCATTCCTTTTCCAATTTTTTGCTACCACTAAAAGAGCTGCTACGACCATTTTTGCACACAACCTATGTGCGAACTGATGCTTAGGGAAATAAGCAGGACCAAGGAATAAATTGTACACAATAATAGCAAGCATGTGTAATTACCAACTATGAAAGACTTGGTTTTTCTCAGTGGTTCAGTAATCCAAAGCAATCCTAATAGACTTGAACAGAAAATGCCATCTGTACCCAGAAAAAGAACTATGGATATTTAATGTAAATCAACACATTGAGCATTCACTTATTTTTTCTGTTTTTTATCTTTTCCATGGTTTTCTTTTTTGCTCTGATTTTTCTCTCCCAACATGATTCATAAAACAATGTGTATTAAAAATAAATAAAATTTTAAAAAAGATTGTGTGGTAGTCAAACTGATGGGGAATGGCTCTTTTCAACTATGAGATGATTCAGACCAATTCCCATAGACTTGTGATGGAAAAAGTCATCTGCATCTTAAAAGAGGACTATGGAGACTGAATGTGGAGCACAATATAGTATTTTTATCTTTTTTGTTGTTTGCTTGCTTTTTTTCTTTCTTTCTAATTTTTTTTCCTTTTTATATGGTTTTTCTTGTGCATCATGATAAATGTGAAAATATTTATGGAACAATTGGACATTTAACATACATTGTATTTCTTGATGTTTGGGGGAGAGGATGCAGGGAAGGGAAGGGAAAGAATTTGGAGCACATTTGCAAGGGTGAATGTTGAAGACTATCTATGCAAATATTTTGAAAATAAAAAGCTATTATCAAAAAAAAAAAGGTTAAGAAATGGAGACTCAAAAAGTTTAAACAGTTTTATCCAACATCATACAAATAGCGAGTGGCAGAGCTAAAATTTTAATTCATCCTCTATGCTCAAAATTGGGCATTCCACTCTTTTTATCACATCATAATGCCACTTACTCCAAGGACTCATTGTGATATAGGGTAATCCTGAGGGGTTCTGCCAAGTTGAAAATAGTTACAGAAGGAAAAAAAAGTGATCAGCTCTGTACCTATCTGTACTCATCCTTTGAGAAATAATCTACCAGAGTTGTTGGCTTTATTTTGTTACAAATGCAGGAAGTCAGTAATAATTAGTGTATTATTTTTATAATATAAATAGGATATTTTATTTTGTCTCCCATCTTTCCAGGCTCAAAGTATTTAGCTCAGGATCCCTGCTAATTAAAACTACTTTCACTCAGACATTTTTTTCCAATACCATAGGCCATGATAGACTGGAGTGCAGGAAATAATTTTTTGAGCCATGGCAATTTCTGTTTCATCCCAAAAGTAGTTAAAGAATAATTAGCTTGACTGTATTCATATCTCCCATGCCCAACCCTAGAATGTGATTTAGTTGATTGATTCTGTAACTTCACTTAGCTAGAGCAGGAAACAGAAATCAGTAGCTCTGAGCTTCCCTATTCAAAAGGATGGAAGGTACCTCCACACATATCTTTCAAAGCATGCTAGCTTACCTAGAAGTTTCAAATGCAGCAATGAAAGAGGATCATAGATTAAAATTGGAAGGGGCTGTAGGAGCCACTGAATTCATTCATCTATTCATATTATACACCAAGTATTTACCATTTAGGGTTCTGTGCCAAGTGCTGTATAAGAAATAGTCCCTTATAATTTAGTAGCAAATATGGGATATATATATATGCAAATAACTATGGTACAAGGCAATTGGTAACAAGTATCATATAGTTAGTACAAAGTATTAGGGGAGATTAGTGAGTAGAGAGATGATTTCCTACTAGGGTGATCACAGAAAGTCTTATGAAATCTGCATGACTCTTGTGCCTTTGCTTAAGTTATTCTCTTCTACCTAGAATGAAAAATCCCTATTTATACCTCTTTGAAATCTTACGCATCTTTAGATCCTCAGCTCAAAAACAATGTGAGTAAGGATATAAGGATATGTGATAGTTCTACAGTATGTCAGTGTGAAGCAAAGCATGCAGTGCCCCACCTAGAAGAGATATGAAGAGTAGTACCAGTTTATTCATGTAGCATCATCTCATGAGAGCCTGGCATCTGTAGTCTTGGTTTGCTTTTATCTCAAGGCCATATTATCTGTTATGTCTAGGAATCTATACATAAAGTTATGATCTCTACTTAATGGTTCTCTTGTTTATTGGAAACTAGTGCTTGCCTAGGAGTAGGATATTAATATGCCTCCCTTGCTTATAAATGAGATTGGTGTCTGTTCTTCCCTTTTGTGTCTCAGTTCACAATAAATTAAGAACATGTCTCTCATCTTTCTGACACAATCAGAACCTTTTCCCAATGCAATCAGAACCTCTTTTGAGCCTTTCCAAGCCTTTAATTAATCATTTTAATCACACAAACAAGGATTTTTTTTGCCAAATTTTTATTTTATCTCTAGGGGAATGAAATAGTAGCAATGAAAGTACAGTGAGCAACCAAGTAGAAAAAAGTGCATTTGGATAGGAAAAAGCTATTGGTTCTATAGCTGCTGGCTATAGAGGCAGAATTAGTTTCTCATCATTTTTCAACTCCTTTATATTACTAGAAAGGAGAAGAGACAGAACTTAAATGAGTGGGACAATTAATTGGGTCTGCTTTCTTTCTCACAGAAAAAAAAGAGATGTTCAAAGATGCAATCTGTTCATTGTCCCACCAACCATTAGCCTCAGTTCTCAGATATCATAAGATGCTTCATGAGTCCAATTGTTCCATCCTGCCACAACAACCTGCAAGAAACCTGGGATTTAAATGTTATGGGGTGGAAGGGAAAGGCACCCATAATAGCTTATGTCCCTGTAACATCCCATCCTGGTTCCGCATTTCCTCATTGCTCTCAAGTTATTGCTTTCCTTTCATCTTTCTGTCCCAAGGAACCTCTAAAGCCAAGTCTAAATGTCAGTGTTCTTTTTAGAATATAACACTAACTTTATCCCAAAATGTAAGTGATCTTTCCAGTTTATAAAACAAGTTAGTGTTATAAAAGCTATATGTCTGAAACATTTGGCCTTAGGAAGTGGAAGACTTGAGGCAACGTAGTGCAAACGATTATTTTATGATCATGGATTAATGTGACTGTTTATTATGGGTGACCCACTTGGTGTAAAATAAAATTTTAGTTCTGAAAGGAATGTTGGAGAATGAACCTTTTTCTTTTATAAACTAGGAAACTGAGGTGCAGAGAATTGAAGTAACTGGCTCAAGGTCACATAGCAATTAAATTTCAGAGCCAGAAGTTAACCCCAAGTCTTCTGGCTCCTTATTTGAATTCTTAAGATATGCTGAGTACAAACAGAAAAGGAGCTTACTTTGCTCTACTTATTCTAAAACCAAAAACCCATGTTTTCTTGTCTGTAATACCACTAAGGCTGTATCATGCTGTCATTCATCTCACAGAAATTAATGGCATTATTATAACAAGCATGGCCCTCCTACCAGTATAATCCCAAGAGCTACTGGTGTCATTGATGTGAGGGGGGAAGTTGAAGATTATTTACATAATTGCCACCCACTCCAAGGGAAAAATACAATAAAATGCTTTTAACAAGTGTCAATGAAAATATCATCTCAAACATATAATTTGAGTGACTCATAAAGCACACAGAAAGTTTGTCCTTGCTCAAAGGCAAAGAGAAGGAAAAAAGAAGAGTGAAGAACATAGAAGTGAGGAGTAAAATAATGCTCTCCAAAACACATTGTGGGCAGAGGTTGAGGACTTTTTTTTTCCATAATAAGTGCCTTTTCTCCAGGATTCTTTAAATGCCTTTCAACCTATTTGAATTCTTTCATCTGTCTGCTTCTTCTAGCTATGTCTTCCTATGGAAAGGCACAATGCATTTTAGTGAGGAGTGCATTAAAGGACATTTTTGCATCTGTCACTGGGAATGAATCTTTCTTCAGAGAGCAAAAAAAAATCATCCCTTGACTTTATAAAGTATTTGAATTGAAGTTAGGTTCTAACTTTATGTACTGAGAAGACAGCATACAACTATCTCATTAACAAAATTCTCTGATAAAGTATTTTAAATCACTTCTTAATTACTCCAAGTTTTATCAAAATTTATTTATAATATAAGTTTTTTGAGGGGAAAATTATGTTTCTTTTTTATTTCTTTCTAACCCAATGCTTTGCACAGAGCTGGTGTTCAATAAGTGTTTGTTGCATTAAATTGAACTATTTTTCCAAATGAATCCAGAAATCCTTATGAGTTATCTAGGTGGCCTTTTTAGCTCCATGTACCAGTAAGCCACAAAATCAAGTAGCTACTGTTGCATTTCAGAGTATTTTAAGTGGCCTAGGGAGAAAGAGTCAGTAATTTCCCACTCAGTGTTTCGTGGGGTATAAGAATATTGTCAAGCCAATTTACTTGGAAATTCAAAAATCAGACCCTAAAGCATCTTCAGTGGTGGCATGTGCTTAGGACCTATGAGACCAGTCTTCAGGTAGGATGAAACTTTATATCTGCTTTTTCTCTTAATCTTGGATGAGAGAAAATCAGAATAAATTATAACTTGGTTGAAATACAATAGTGCAGGAAGATAGGAGCCTGTATTATAGTCAACTGACCATATCCTGAGCCTAAGGGGAGTTTCCCAATATCCAGAGATATTTCAGATGCCCTAAAAAAAATGAACAATTCTGGTGTTTTAAAAATGAAATGGAACCAATTTAAAAAACAAGAAAAAAAGCAAATATCAATAATAGAAAAATAGGGGACCTTGTTCTCTAAAAATTCACTCTTATTTTTACTTTCTTGTATTTTGAGCCCTTAACACCTCTCTCTCAGACTGTTGCTGCCATGACTTCTTAAGTGTTGTCAAGACTTGTAGTCCCTCTCCTCTCCTAGATGATGCCAAAATTATACTAAATAAAGCATAGAATATAATTTAAGGAAGAAGTTATGAGATGAGAATTCCAGAGTCAAAAAGAAACTCAGACCATATCTAAAAAAGCATCACAGAGTTGGAAAGGTACAAAGAGTCTCTCTAGGCAAGCCTACTCATTTTAGAGATTAAAAACAAAAACAAAATTGAGACACAGACAAGATAAATAGATAGAGGTAGTAAATAGCAAAGGCAGGAGTTGAATCCAGGTCTTCTGATGTTAGGGTATGGCTCATTTTAATATAGGAAATCTCCTCTATAACAGCAGTTATAGTAACAAACAAAGGTTATCTGACAACTACTTGAAAAATCTCCAGGAATGGGGCATCCATCATCTTCTTAGCAATATATTTCTCTTTGAAACATTCCAATTTGTTATGAAATTTTCTTAATATCAAGCCAAACTTTTCCTCCTTTTAAGTTCTATAGCTTTTAGCTGTATTTTCTGAGCTAAGGAAAATAAACTGAGCTCTTCATCCATAAGGTAATCTTTGGAGTACTTGGAAATAGATTCCTATGTCATCCTTAGGTCTTCTATAGTATTGTCCCTGCTAAATATCTCTGATTTCTTGGCCAGTTGTTTTATGAAAAATTTTAGAAGTTCTTTTTTTTAATTGATTGATTGATTGGCTTTTAATATACATTACTTTCTGAATCATGTTGGGAGAGAAAAAGCAGAACAAGGAAAAACCATGAGAGAGAAAAAAGAAACAGAAAAAAAGAAGTGAACATAGCATGTGTTGATTTATATTCAATCTCCATAATTCCTTTTCTGGGTGCAGATGGCATTTTCTCTCCAAAATATATTGGAATTGCCTTGAATCACTGAACCATTGAAAAGAACCAAGTACTTTTTAGTTGATCATCACTCTTTCTTGCTGATATTGTGTACAATGTGTACAATGCTTGTTTCCCTCAGCATCAGTTCATATAAATCTTTGCAAGCCTTTCTAAAATCATCTTGTTCATCATTTTTTATAGAACAATAATATTCCAGTAATAAAAGTTCTTTCCTTTGTTCTTTTTCCTTTGGGTCCTCATTAGCTTATCCTGTATAAAATAAGACTCTCCAAGATAAACTCAATGTTCTATATGGGATCTTATTAGGGGAGTGAGCATTCAGTAAAAAAAAAATCTATACACTATTCCTCTATTAATGTGCACATAGACTGGACCGTTTAGATACCACCATGTTAGCTCATATTATGTTTGTGTTCTGCAAAGAAAAAAAAAAAGAATCCAATTATTTTTTAGATGTACTTAGTGGTGTGTTAGAGCCCATTCATAAGAAGTCAAGTGAAACAATTGTGAAATTTTCAGTGTGATTATTTTCACTTCAAGATTCAATGTTACAAATCAAGGTTTATTTGTTTTGATTGTCTTAAGAAAGTGATAGGGAAGCAGAACCAAAAGAACTGTGATAGACTTGACTTTTTCAACAATGTAGTGATTCAAGACAATTCCTACAGACGTGGGATGGAAAATACCATTTACAACCAGAGAGAGAACTATGGATACTGAATCAAGAGAATAAATTGGTAAGATAATTGAAGAATAGATCTCAGCTTCTGGAAAAGCACAGGACCAAAAATCATCAAGGCAGGCTAAATCAACAATTCTGTTCTTTTAGCTCAGATACTTCCTAAACTGTATCTAGTTCCCAAGGGTTCTTTCTTGTTAGTAGAGAACAGTACACCCTGAATGCTCTCAGATCAACCCTATGTAGCAAAGTTCAGCAAATAGATTCTGAAATTCTGTTCTAGAACTGCACTATTATCTACCCTTGTACCAAGATTATGTGTGTGCTGGTGTGTGCTGATCTGGTCTTTCCCCTTCCTTCACCAGGTCTTGTTACTTGGTTTTTGAGTATCTAAGGACAAAGTCAATGGAACCTCCAGTTAAGTTTGAAATCCCCTTGGACCTTCAGGAGTGTCCACTAGTTTCCTTTAGGTTATATATGAATATGGTGAAAAGAATGCTGGGATTTAGAATTAAAGGACTCAATTTGGAATCCTGGATCCATCATTTGCTACCTATGTGACCTTAAACAAATGTCTTCCCTGAGTCTCAGTTTTATTATCTGTTTGAAATCCACCTTCTGGAGCTCAGCCAAAATGCTGAGGGAGATGGGGGAGAAGGAGGGTTGTCTTCAAATCAGTCTTCTTCCTGACACTTGATTTTGTTGTTGTTATTGAGTTATTTCAGTTGTGTCTCAGTCTTCATAATCCCTCTCCCCTCAGTCTAATAATCCTTTAGTGTTTTTCCCTCCACCATCACTTTCTTCTGTGATCTCATAATCTTTTCTTCTATGTTCACCTTATAATGCAACTATATACTTACACTTACTCCCTTGACTCTCTGACTTTTTTTCAGCTATGTCTAACTCTACATGAGCCCATGTTGAGTTTTCTTTGCAGAGAAAATGGAATGGTTTGCCATTTCTTGATCCAGCTCATTTTACAGCTGAAGAAACTGAGGCAAACAGGGTTTACTTACCCCGTGTCACACAATTCAATATCAGATTTGAACTCAAGAAGTTGAATCTTTCTAACTCTCTAGGACCTAACTCCAATGTGCCACCTAAGTGTTTCATTCCCTTAAAGAAATTAAACACATTGGTCTTTCTCATGTGACTACAAACTGTGAACACTTTTGAAACTGTTATCTTTATAAATGGTGTTGTTTAAGTATTTACTCAGTACTTTTATAATATATTAAAATCCAGAAGACTAATCAACTCTGCTAATTCTACTCACTTGATTGCTAGCAGCAAGATAGGCAACAGAGGGAGTACAAACCCTGAAGGAAAGCCATTTAAAATATTGAGATTTCTTAAACCCAAATTGGATTTATCACTGCAACTTACTCAGAATTCAAGCTGCTTATTTAACTGAAAGCACATCAACAGAAACCATTGTAACATAGTGGTTAGAAAGATTGCCTAAAAGTCAGAAACACCTGGGTTCAAATTTCACCTTTGCAACATACTGGCATTGGGACTCTGATCAAGCATTTCATTTTTTAGGATCTAAGCAAATTCCGTAAAATGTATGGGATTGCCTGTCATCTAGGGGAGGGAGTAGAAGGAGGGAGGGGAAAATTTGGAAAAATGAATACAAGGGATAATGTTATAAAAAAAAATTACTCATGCATATATACTGTCAAAAAAATTCATAATTATAAAATTAAAAAAAAAAGGATCTAAGCAAATTCCTAGGAGTAAATATAGTCTAGAGAAGGTGCTGACCAGAATTGATACAGGGAATATCTTCACTTAGGACTTTCCCTTCTACCAATAATATCATAGGTACAACTTTTATAAGGTACATTTTCCACATGAGTTATATGAGAATTATGTAAATCGTAGCTGATCACACAGTTATCCCTTCCACATAGTGGAATTTAGGGCACAGAACTCCCACAGTTTGGAAAATACATGAAAAAAATTTTAGTTCTCCCTTCATACTGGAGAAGAAATCTGAGTTTTTTTTTCCCTTTTTTTCTTTTATGGAATATTTATAGTATTTCATCATAAAATTTTTGTTAAGTATTTGCTCATAGGTTCTGTATCCTCTGCTGGCCTTTGCATACTATCTGAAACTTCTGAAAAATACCCCCAAAATTCTCACTTAATTTTTTATGCTAATCCATGATATATCAAAACCAGGATGGGGAAAGTCATGATGTGGAAGGGATAACTGCAATCAGTTCCCTTTGATAAGCAGAAGAGAAGAAAAATCCTTGTGGAGTTGGGTATCAGTAAACCAGGCACTGGCCAATAGGCTTTCAATGTCATAGCAGTCACAATAATTTATATTTAACTACTGTTTTATGGCTGACAAAGACTTTTTCTTAAATGATCTCACACTATACATAATACAGGTCACTCTGGCCCCCAAGACTTGAAAGCCATCCATGTTACATTTTATTCCTCCGCCCTCTCCCCTGGTTCTCTAGTATCCTTAAGGATTTGGGGTCTAGTTTTTGTTTTTTTTTTTCTCATGGCTCCAGTCCCTACCAAAAGTAGTTCCCAAAGTACAGGAACAGTCAAATTAACTTTACACACAAATATTTACTTCAAAATGTAGTCACAAACATAGAAACTTATTTCTCCATCAAATAGGAGACATTTCTTTTGCCTTCTTCCCTGCACTAACTAAATCTCTGCAGAGGGGAAGGTGATCAGGTTTACAGTTTATCTCAATACATAGAGTCCAATTCCTAAGTCCAAAATCACTTTCAGATTTGAGTCTCTGGCACCCTGGTTTCTCAAGGTTTCCATGCCAGACTGGATGGTTGCACCAGCTCCCATGGCTCAAACTCCCAAGATCATGGACATTATCTGCAGCACCTGAAACTGAAGATCAAACAACAGTACTCTTTGGATGCAGCCCACAAGAGAGCAGCAGAAAAATAAAATAGCAAAAAAAAAAAAAAAAAAAAAAAAAAAAAAAAAAAAAAAAACAAAGGAAAGTCTCTGTCTAATCAGTTTTAAAGATAAAGGTAACCAAAGTTGGCTACTTCCACTCACATAGTAATGATGCAATAGACTTCATGTTAGGCAAATTAGGCCTGCTCAAAAGAACTGGACCTGCCCAGAGGAATACACTTTACATATAGATAGTACAATATTTCACAGTAAAAGGGACTAATTTTAGAGATAGACAACCTAGGCCTGAACCAGAGCTCTTCTTGCTTACTGTTTGCATGGATTTGGGGCATACTATTTTGTAATGCTGGAGAAATTGAGGCAAGACAGAGATTAGAGAGTTTTTAATATTTTATTTGAAAGGGAGAGATTTACTGGGACCAAATGGATCCATGGTTTGGTCCCAGGGCTGAATGAGACTATGGTCTCCAAGAATCCAGCAACTATGTGAATTCTCAATGACCTATATACACATGGCTCAGATACAGGGGTAGACCGAGGCCGGGGGGAGGCAGAGCACTGAGAGCAGGAACAGGACTAACAATCTGGTTCTGACAGGGTGGGGGAGGCACTGGACATTCTGATGATGTCTAAGATAGAAGGTCTTTCTCCTTATCTGAGTCACATGATTAGGAGGGAGAAGTGGTATTACAGGATTGAGCAGAACAATTCAGGGAAACCCAGGCAGGACAATTAGGGAAACTGAGTCAGGATATTAAAAGGGAGCTGTGGCACAATATTCCACACTCTCTCTCTTCTTAATATTCAAATCATTGAATTACCTTCCTCTAGATATCTGGAATTGTGGCGCAACAATTTAACCTCTCTGAGTTTCAGAGAGAAATGGAACAAGATGATTTCTGAAGTCCCTTCCAACTGTAAACATATGACCTTATCATCCCCATTTTACAGATAGGAATGAAGTGGCCAGAATATAATTACATAATTTAGGAGAGTTAGGATCAGGACTTGACTACTGATTATAAATCTAGTTTTAAGGTCTTCTGTTTAAAAGTCCAGTGATTTTCCCATCACCCCAAACAGCTTCTCATTACTTTTAATTACTGCTAAAGATAGATAGATTGATAGCTATATAGACAGACAGATGGATAGATGGACATATAAGTAGATGGATGGATATGTCTATTTATGTTTGATGTGGTCCTGGGTGACTAGGTTGAAGTAATGATAAGATTATAATACTCCCTGAGGCAAGCAGGGAAAGTCACTGAATGGGACTGATTGGATAAAGTATTTTTCAGTATTGAGTTACATGATCCCTGTTTCCAGAGCTGGGACCCTGGGGGAGGGGGGTTCCAATATGATCTCTGGAGGGATGAACTTTGAACCCTCAGATACAGGAAATTAGTAAAATTGCAGGAAGTGACGTGGCCTGTGGGAAGCAGACAACATTGGTGACCATTGGTCAAGGATAGTTATATCCTTTTAGTCTATCCAGTGAAAAGGCTTGGGCCTTTCCTATTTAATTGGGTATTCTACTTTCTGCTGGTGAGGTTCCAGGAGCACATGGTGGGAGCTTTGATGGCTCCCAGGTGTGTGTCTGGGCTTTTTCCTGCAGGGATTAAATAAATGCTTCCTCTGTATCTGAAGATGTCTCTGATTAGTTAATTTGGGAAAGGGGGTCTTGCCCCCATCCCACACAGCTGGGATCAGCTCAGTCTTAGTCTCACTCTGTGGAGGTCTTGAAAAACCTCACTTTATTATATTCAATCAGAAAGCCAAGTTATAATGTCAAACCCCCAAGGTTAAATTTCCCCTAGAAACCTACCCATGGCCTATGCCATCTTTATTGAATCCCTTTTGAGATTAGTCCGCCATGAGGTTCTGCCTTGTGATGTCTTTCTCCTCACCCTCTCCCCTATGGCTCATGATGCCTTTCTTTTCAACTCCTCCCTCATGCCTCATAGTATTTTTTGCCTTGTAGGGTACTAAATCTCTTTTAGGGTTAGCTCACTCATGAATAGAATAATCCTCTTCCCTTTCTAGGAGATGAGGTGAGATCTCTCAGGACAGTTGTGAAAATTGAGAAGGCTTCATCTACCCCAGAGTTGGAGTGGGCCTGAAGGTCCTTGAGCATTGACTCAAGGGCACACCAAAGTCCCCTTCCTGCTATCCTCCCATGACATCATTTTTCCCTACTTCAATCAAATATGGGCAACTATGTACTTATTGGCCAAGTTCAATTTCTTGGGTAGTTCCTGCATTTAGAATGTAAGACCCTCAGCCAATGAGGATGATGGCTTTGCTCCCAGAAATCTCTCCAGCTTTTTATTAAATGGTGACCCCCCCCCTCACCATTCTGAGCCACACAGGGTTAAGCTGCTAAATGCCTCAGTGGATTTAGTCTATAAATTCATGGCATACTCTTACCTCATAGAGGTTAGTTGTTAAAATCCCTTTCTTTATTAACTATAATCTAACTATATCCTCTCCCAACTATATTTCATATTTATCACTCTTGTTGTCTATTTTACCTCTTTATTTTCTCCATAATCTTTTAAATAAAGGTACTTTTTGGCAAAGAGGACACTATTGTGAGTTCTTCATATGTGTCTTACATCTCATATTTGAACCAGAAATTTCTATCATGACCTCATCATTTCTATATGTGTATATACACATATACATATATATTTTCTGTATTTATATATAATCTGAATTTTTCCCTCATCTTAAAATCACTACAGCATATAACTACAGACAATAGGGAGGAACTGAAGAACTAATAGAAATACAGAAGGACTAAAAACGTAGGGATTTTTCTTGGTGTTGTGTTTGTTAGTATAAAAAAAAAAGAAACAAGTCTGCTTCACTGATTACAGAGTAGTCAAAGGAGAGTAATTGCTTTCATTTACTTTGTGACTCTGGTAAGTTCTCAAGAGGTATGGTCAAATGATTGACACTAGAGGGCTCTAGGGAAGAGACTTCTATAAGCTCTGCTATTTTCCATTCGCCCAGGAAAGAATGCTTTCATAGTGGATCAATATGGCAATACCACCTCAGGCCATCTGTACCCTAGACTGTGTGACAGTCTTGAAAGCCTCAATTAAAGAGGCAGAAATTCTCTTTGTTCCAGCTTCACAGTTTCTAGCAAAGGGTGGGGGCCCTTTGGAACTGCCATTTAATTGTTAACAAACTTCCCTTTATCCTGAATTTCTTCTTTTCACATTCTTTTCATCTTCAAGCATACAGACTATTTCTTTTTCTTGAGGATATTGAAGCTTTGTCTTCCTTCTGATCTTGTACTTGACCTTCAGTCTCAGTTTTTATATCATTAATCAATCTACAAATGTTCCCTGTGTTCTTCTAAAATTACTCTGTAAATATCTTGTACGTACAAAATTACACATTATTATACCCACTAGATTGTGAGGTCCTTGTTTTTTTTTTTTATACTAACAAACACAACACCAAGAAAAATCCCTACATTTTTAGTCCTTCTGTATTTCTATTAGTTCTTCAGTTTTTTACTTTTCTTTGCTTGGCCAGCACTTGGTACAATGACTGTGATGAAGTCTTGAATGATGGATGTGATGGGTAGAGGAGGACTGAATCACTGATAAAAATTATACCCTGAAGTAGGAAGAAGACTGATAACTGAGATCAGTTTAGTTCTGTGATCCTGGCCTCTGTGGAGGTCATGCAGTCAGAAATCCTCTTTATGTCAAGTCCCTGACTTGACTTATGGCTTTGCTGCTACCCTCCTTTGGGTCAGTCAGCCAGTCTTGTGTCTTTTCCATTATTTTTCCCTTATACCATATGGTATCCCTCCGAACCCCACCATGCTTCTCAACCTCATTTCTCCTCCTCATAACTAACTAACCCTTTTAGGATGCTAAGTCCATTTCAGGATTGACTAAGGGCATGGCCCAAACTCATGGGATGTTCCCTTTCTACTAGGTATTTGTGAGTTCCACTCAGGAACTTGTCTTTTATCTGCTCTCGTATTATCATTCCTGGTATTTATTGTATCTCTTCATTTTGTCTGTAATCTCTTCTCCTAAATAAACCTACCTTTTTGCCAAAGAAAATGGTTATTGTGAATTCTTCACATGACTGAACACTAACATTTGTGCCTGCCATCATCTGGGGTCTACATCAGCCACATCAACTGGAATGTGGTAATTTTTTACTAAATTATTGTTCATAATTTATGTCTTGCACTGTGCTACATGATGAGAATGCTGATGAGAAGAAAACAAAGGATTCTAATAGGTGGAAATGAATAAAAGAAAGAGATTAGAATTGATGAATTCTAATGCCCTTTCCAATTCTGGAGGTCAATGACTCTCTTCTAACAAAACACTTAAAAGAATCTTTAGTAGTTTATATCTAGCCTTTTAACCTGACCACTTGCTAAAAAATGATGAAGCAACAAATTTGATTAAGTTTCTTTTAAAATATTACTTCAGATGAAGGTAAGCTGTTCTTGCTGTGTTTTCCAAATAAATATCCCTTTATAAAAAATATTTGATGTCACATGGTTAATGGCACTGGAACACTAGTCAATGGCTCCTAACAATAGGAGAATCACAGCCAGTGGGGGCTTAAGCGGAAAGCAATAAAGAAAAGATGACATTGTTCCTTCCCCAAAATCATTAGGACATACTAGAATTCTAGAAGAAAAAAAAATATAGCCAGTAGATCTAGAAGTACAAGATTTCAAGCTATACTATAAAGTAATAATCATCAAACTGATTTGTACTCGTTAGTTAAGAAAATAAAGAGGTCAATAAGTAGAACCTAAGCCACAAAAAGTAAGTAAATAAATTTGATAAACCCAAAGACCCAAGCATCAAGAAAAAGATTGCTGGGAAAATAGAAACTCAGTCTGAAGAAACTAGATATAGACCAAAATCTCACACTTTATTCAAAGAAAAGTTCCAAAGAGATATATGACCTTGACATAAAAGGTGACATCATAACCAAATTAGAGAAGCTCTTTATCTATGACTTTCTCCATTCCCCTTGTATCCAAACTAGGTAGGTTCTTTTTGCCAGACACTAATAGGTCACATTTATATGACATTTTATTATCTACAAAGCTCTAGCCTCATAATCCTAAAAGATATATTCAATATTATTGTCTCCATTTTATAGATAAAGAAATTGGCGTTGAGAGTTTATGTAATTTTCCAGTACTATACAGCTAATAATTCTCAGAATGGGATTCAAATCTGATTCTGTAAAATTTGATTTATTCAAAGGACTCTATCAGAGAGTTTTTATCATGAGCTCCATGTACAAAGTGATTCAACAATATATTATTTAAGAAATCCCTCAAATTCCTATTCTGAATTAGTTCTGAGGGTTACCCTCTCTTGACTCTGGTGCTGATGCGACTTGTGTTTTTAGCAATTCTACAAATTCTTCAGTTATCTTCATCTTGAATAAAGTAAGGTTGATGAAGGATCTTATTATGGAAGACATTTGTGTTTGACAAATTGCTACTTTTGGTTTCTAAGTTAGATGGAAAGTGTATCTCTGAAAACGAATCACAAGAAACAAATTAAATAAAAACATGCTTTTTGAGCAATAATTTTAAGCATAGGGTTTGTTTAGGTTCCAGGATGAAAAAGTTATATCAATTACTTCTTAGTAGATGAATCCAACTCTAACAGGAATACATCCTAAGGTGTTAGGGAAAAAAAAAAAAAAAAAAAAAAAAAAAAAAAAAAAAAAAAAAAAAAAAAAAAAGGTCGCATCATTGAATGATCCACTTTAACATATCTTTGCTAAAGTTAGTAAATAAGAAGAAGCATTAAATTAAAGTGGCCTACGTGTACCAGACCTAAAACTATCTTATAAAGAAGTGGTCATCAGAACCATTTGGTACTTGCTAAGAAATAGAGTATTAATCAGTGAAATAGGTTGAGTTCACCAGACACTATAGTCAATGACGATAGTAATATAGTATTTGATTAACCTGAAGACTCCAATTTCTGCGATAAAAAGTCACTAACTGACAAAAATTGCTATGAAAATTAGAAAATGATATAGCAGAAATGCCACACATTGACCAACACCTAACACTTTATATGAAGATAAGGTCAAAATGTGTTCATGATTTAGATGTTAAGGGTGATATCATAAGCACATTAAGAGAACAAGAGATAGTCTACCTCTCAAATCTGTGAAGAAGAGAGGAATTTATGGCCAAAGAAGAATTTGAGAATATTATGATATACAAAATGGATAATTTTGATTATTTTAAATTAAAAAGGTTTTGTACAAACAAAATCAATGCAGCCAAGATTAGAAGGGAAGCAGAAAACTAGGAGTGGAGGGGAGGGGAGGAAATTTACATACAAGGACTGGACTCAACTATATAAATCTATAAGCCATTCTCTAATTGATAAATGATCAAAGGTTATAAACAATTTTTAGATTTCTCATCATATGAAAAAATGCTCTAAATCATTATTGATTAGAGAAATGCAAATTAAGACTACTCTGAGATACTACTATATACCTCTCAGATTGGCTAAGATTACAGGAAAAGATAATGATAAATATTGGAGGGGATTAGAAAACTGGGTCACTAATATATCATTGGTGGCATTGTGAACTGATCCCAACCATCTTGGATCATAATTTGAAACTATACCCAAAGGGCTATCAAATTGTGCATACCCTTTGATCCGAAAGAAAGAAAGAAAGAAAGAAAGAAAGAAAGAAAGAAAGAAAGAAAGAAAGAAAGAAAGAAAGAAAGAAAGAAAGAAAAAAAGAAAAAGAAAGAAAGAGGAGTCCATTCGTCATGGGAAAAATTTTAGTGTGAAGGGGAAAATCAGATTCATTAGTAAACCTGAGTTTTAATAATAATGGCTAGCATTTATATAGCACTTTAAGGTTTGGGGGAAAAAACTTTATCAGTATTATCTTACTTATAACCACAATAACCTAGAGAGGTAAGTACTATTATTCCCATTTTACAGATCCACTAAGCTGGATTTGAATTCAGGTCTTCCTGGTTTCAGGTCTGCTCTACTGGATGTTAAAACCCAGAGGGTTAAGCTAGAAGAAGGAATTTGAGTTATATTTTGTTTTCTCTCAATTTGTTTCTTGCCCACATCATTCCCCAGGAGAAATTCTCTTTTGTAACTTATTAGAAATGTCTCTAATTTATTACTATTCACAGCCTTGTAGAAACCCAATTATCTATTCTAATAAATGTGCAGCCTTTCAGGGCAGATCTATAATGATGGTTAATCCCTCCCATTAGAGTCTTCAAGTCTTTCAGCCTTTCAGTTCAGAGGCCTTGCTAATGACCTGACAATTGTTTTTTAGATCTTCTAAGTGTCCAGAGTCAATCTCCAGAAAGTGACAGCCTGAGTAGCTGTGTTCCAATGGGTTCCTTGCAGAAAAGGCTCTTTGAGCTTTTTCCCTTTAAATCTTTAAATAGGATAGACCTCAGCCATAGAGGGCACTAATGTCTCTAAATAGCAGACAACTAATAATTTTGTATTTTGTCCCTACCATAAGCAGCAACTCTTTTCTCTTTTTTTATTCTCTGCTTTTCCTCTTCCTTTTCTTTTCTCTCTCATTATCCTCCTCCTCCAAATGGCACCAGTGGGTATTATTTCTAAAACCACACATAAAGGCACTCAAAGATAAACTAATGTTTTATCTCAATTATATTTACAGAAGGAAAACAAAAGCAAAAATGAAATCCTACTCTAGGTCCTTAGCTAAAGACTTCAGTCATAATAAAACATTAAATGGACGAGGTCCAGTATTCCTAACTCCAATGAGGATAATATATCCTTCATTCTTATAGAAACCAATCTTGTACTTCAACATATATTTATTAAGTTTCTACTATATAGGAGAAGCTAGATGGCACAGTGAGTAGAGCACTGGCCCTGGAGTCAGGAGGACCTGAGTTCAAATTTGATCTCATACACTTACTAGCTGAATAACACTGGGCAAATCATTTAACCCTGATTGCAAATACATATATAAATAAATAATGCACATGCAAACAGAAACAAAGATAGTTCCTGCCCTTCAAGGAGCTAATGATGAATGCCAACCTAGAAAAGGAAGCTGAAAAGGGAAAATGGGGGAATACAAGAAGGTACCTAGTTGTATGAGAAAGCTGGGAAAAGGCTGTAGAGTGGGGAAGGTGGAGAATTTCACAGAAATCTAAAAGCGGTGTAACTGGTGAGAAATGACAAGAAAACACCAAACCTCCCTGCCTTAAAGGAATTTATTTATTTATATTCTACTTGTTCCACTTAATTGATGGATCTCCTCTTTCTTTCCTAATTTCCCTACTATAAGCCTTTTATTTCTTGCCCAGAATTCTAACCCTCCTTGGTAATCTCCCCTTATAGCTAGATTATCACAGGCAATCTTGCCTCCCCAGGCAAATCTCAGTTCAAATTTTCTATTATTGTCTTTGCTTTGGCGACTGGATTTCACAGAATGTTGCGAGGTGTCCTAAAGCTACATCCCAAGTAGTATTCACCTCCAAGTATGGTAGGCTAAAAATTTGATATCTATATCATCCACTCATGAATTGTAACTGCTGTGATCCAAAGTTCTCATAGTAGGAGTCATCTCATCTTGAAAACCCTGAGTTTTCTTTGATTACCTTATAATTTATGTGAAAAGTCACCAGAAGCTTTATGCTACTAATAGGTATTCTCCACTGTGCTTTCAATTCCAGATAATTCAAACAGGTATCCTTCACCTGTTCTCAGAAACCTTTGGGTATTTTGATGGTATGGTTTTGTCCTTATTTAAGATATTACAAAAAACTTGGACAATTGGTTGCATGGCCTGATTTCTAAGTAGTATTTTAACAAAAACTGATTTGACTGTGCTAGAATTAGCTGGGTGGTACAGTGGATAGATAATTTGGTCTCAGAATCAGGAAGACCTGGGTTCTAATGTGTTCACAAACACACTAATTATGTACTAATTTTTATTCCTTAGTTTCCTCAACTGTAAAATGTGGGCAATAATTAGCACCTACCTATCAAGATTGTTGCAAAGATCAAAAAGAAAATAAATACTGATTAGGATTAATGTTAAAAGGGACATATGAACAATTCAATTCAACAAAAACTTATTTAAACACCTACTATATATAAGATATTGGTGATACAAAGATGAAATAAAATGAAAGTATCTTTCTATAAGAAGCTTACACTCTACCAGATCAAACTATGCAGGTAGTGAAATGACCCAAATAAATATGGCAAAAGGCAGAGGAATGCTCTTCACCCAACAGGAGCATCCTCAGGATGAAATATTAGAATGTTACCACAGAGCCTCTGAGAAGAAACAAATGCTATTTTTTTTTCCTTGTGTTTTTTTTTTCCCTTTTGTTGTGATTTTTCTTACACAGTGTGATTAATGTAGAAATGTGTTTAGAAGAATTGTACATGTTTAATCTATATCTTTTTGCTTGCTGCCTTGAGGAAGTGGGATGGGAGTCAAAGAGAAAAAAATTTAGAATATAAGGTTTTGCAAAGGTTGAAAACTATTTTTGCATGTAATTGGAAAAATAAAATATTGTTTAAAATAAAAGAGAGACAAAGAGACAGAGAGAAAGAGGAGGGGGAGGAGGAAGAGGGGAGAGGGGGAGGAGGAGGAGGAAGAGGGAGGAGGAGGAGGAAAGTGAGGAGGAGGAGGAGGGGAGAGGAGGAGGGAAGAGGGAGAGGAAAAAGAGAAGGGAGGAGGAGAGAGGAAGAGGAGAAAGGAGGAGGAGGAGGAGGGGGGAGGAGGAGGAGGGAGGAGGAGGATGAGGAGGGGGGTAAGGGAGGAGGAGGACACTTGCTGGCTCTGTTAACTAATCCTAAGCAAATCAATTAAACTCTCAATATCATTATAAGAAAAATATCTCCTCTCTGAGTTTGTAGCAGATAATTGCTTTCAAAATTTTTTAAAAAGGTTTTATTATAATATTCAAGCATAGGTTCAGGAATCAGGAGAAAGGAAAAACAAAACAAAACAAAACAAAACAAAACAAAACAAAAAAAAAAAAAAAAAAAAAACCTTGAGGCCTGATTAAGACTCTAACACAGCTTCTAATAGGAAAATCTACATCAGAGTGACAGACACATTGCAACCTTGGACATTCATCATGAGCCATAAACGTTAAAGAAAAGAGATTCATAATCTAATGTTTCCTTCAATGTCATAAAAGTTGAACAAATTTAGTTGAATGGAGTCATAATTTTCTACATCTCGTAAGGAAACAAACTCTCAAATCAATTAGGTAAATTAAGTCAAATTACAAATTAAACTACATTCAGAGGATTCAAATAGACTGATTGAAGAAGAGGATTCATACATTGCCAAAGAGTGAGAGACAATTGAATTTTTTTCCTCTGCTTTCTTACCTAAGGATGTTTAAGGTTAGGGTAAAATTTCACATTCTATAGGACAGGTTTTGATCAGGAGAGGTAAAAACTAATTAAACATTGTAAGAGAAATAAAATGAAATTAAAATTTTCCATAACAATAATCTAGGCAACTCTCTTAAGACTATAAATTACAATGGTATTTGCACACATATATTGTATCTAGGTTTTATTGTAATACATATAGAATGTATGGGATTGCCTGTCATGGGGGGGGGGAAGGGAGTGGAGGGAGGGAGGGGATAATTTGGAGGGATGAATACAAGGGATAATGTTGTGGAGAAAAATTGCTCATGCATATATACTGTGAAAAAAAATTCTAAATAAAATTTTTTTAAAAAGACTGTAAATTACAAAGAAAGTATTGGTAGAAGGAGTTTCTTCATTTGGGAATTCCTTATTCCAATGAAATCACGTGTCCAATCTTTATTATTATTATTATTATTATTATTACAAAGTCTTCTTTGGCTATCAGTGAACAACACCTGGTTAGGACCTCTTATCACTCCCTAGCTTACTTTGATATCCCTCTATTTACAGTGAGACTGAGGGAAACCACTTAGATAAAGACTGCACAATAATATAGTAGCAGAAAATCTCAGAGCTAAATAGGACTCTAGAGATCATCTACTCCAAAATCTTCATTTTACAAATGTATAAAGTGAGGCCCAGAGTGACTAAGTGGCTTGCTCAAGGACATATAAATAATTAATAGCAGAATAATAACTAGATCATCAGATTCCTAGATCTGTTTATATGGTTTGTACTACTATGCTTCCATTGGAAAGCAGTCTATGTGGAAAAACTTAACATCTTGTGATACTTATCATTAAATCAATAATACAATAGAAAGCTATAAAGTGGTTATCCAGTTCAAAAGTACCTCTTGAAGCATACTCTGGAGAATTTAGTAAAATAATCTGCCTAATACATGTATTTTAACTTGGACTTAAAACAAAGTAACTTTTGTTTTATTTTGTGTTGTTTTTGCCAAACGCACCCTATAACTATAATAATGCCATATCTGTAGACATTTTTTAACTTTTCAAACCACTTTTACTATTACTATTTCATTCACTATTTCAACCCCCTTCAGTGATCAGTAAGGTATGTATTTTATTCTCATTTTACAGTTGGAGAAACAAAAGTCCAGAGAAATGTATCTGTGTGCCAAAGGTCCCATAAGTAATGACATGAGAAGAACTCCATCTCAGATTTCCTAGTTCCTGGTTCTTTGCCTCCCTGTGAAGTAAGAGAGATGGAAATAAAATTGGAAAGTAACAACCTGATTATGATTACACAATTCAATTCAATAATTATTCAATAGCAAGTACATGCAAAGTACAGGGAATGGAAAGACAAAACCTGTCTTCAAGGATATTATACTTTAGTAGAGGATACAATAGTTTTAAGGAAAAGAAGGATCCATCTCCCACATAAAGGTTCCAGACTTGGAGTTCAAGCAAAACCAAATTCATTCTAGAGAAGGAGTCTAACTCCACTGAAAAGAGAATAAGACCACATATCATCTATCCCCACTCCAGTTTCCAGTATCTTTCTCACCTTGAGGTTCTAAAAATATTTCTTAAACAAAGATTAAATATGATTCACATCTAGGGTCACTCCTAGGGATTCACAGGATTTTTTCTAGAATTAATACTCAATATACAAAGTAGCTATCAGGCATGGAAGAGTTACTTAAATAATTTAAAGAACTTTAAATTAAAAAAAAATCTGAGCTTAAGAAATAAAATAAGCATTTCCATAACATGGTAGAATGGAAACCAAAAAAAAAAAAAGATACATGAAACTGCAGAAGTAGTGGTATCGCTAGTAAAGTACAAGAGACTGATAAACTTATATTGTTATATACTTGAATATGAAATAGTAATCTATCAGGCAAATCATATTCTCCAAGAGGTATAAACAGCCTTGTAGGAGGAGTGCTCAACAAATATTTCACATTCGCTTAAGATTCAAACATTTTCCATGTCACTCACAAGTCTAGATCTTTTGGATATCCAGGCATGGTTCTTTAGTTCAATTAGCTGCAGAGCCCACCTAGTAATGATACCCTTCTTCTCTGAAAAATCCCAGAAGAAATAACTTCTTACTGGAAAATCAGTTCCTGAATTTTTTTTTTCTTGAGTTCCCAATTGTCTCCCTGTCTAGCCCCTCCCCAACTTACTGAAAAGATAAGCTATATGAAATCAATTATACATGTGAAGTCATGCAAAACATATTGGCCTTTTTGAAGGGGAAAAAGAAAGAAAAATAAAATAAGTAAAAAAAGAAGTATGCTTCAATCTGTACTCAGAGTTCATCACTTCTTTCTCTGACTTTTCTTCATGAGTCCTTTGAAATTGTCTTAAATTATTTTATTAATCAGAGTTATTCATTCTTTCACAACTGATCATCATTACAATAATACTGCTATTATGTACATTTTTTCCAGGTTCTGCTCAGTTCATTTTGAATCATTTCATATAACTCCTGAATGAAATGTGAAGTGAAAATATGAAGTACCAAAAACTCAGAAAAATCAATTTCTCAGAAGGGCCCCTATTGACCTGGGCTAGAGAAGGATTCACAAACAGAAAAAAGTTCATTGCAGGCAAACATATGTTCCTGCCACCATATACATGCAGTTGTCATTGTTGCCAGGAAAAGGAGAAAGAAAGGAAAATCTCTGCCTTTTCATCTGGAAGTCCAGTGGAGAGCTAGTATTGGTTATGTCCCAGCAAAGAAACTACCTTCCTCCAAATCCCCAAAAGCTGGATGTTTCTTTTTTTATTATAGCCCACAGAGTAGGTAGCTCTTCCTGAATCAGTTAGCTAATACAGTTCTACAGTTAATAATGGAGAAGTGAAATTCAGGAAGCAGATGAGGAACAAATGTAGATATTGAAGTCTTCTTAACAGAGCCCATAGGAGCAAATAACATCACCAAAAGACTGAGACTACCATAATTATTAATGTTATTACTATAGCTAGCATTTACATAACACTTTAAGGTTTTCAAGAGCTTTGTGAATATTATTTCAAATATTATTGTGATCCTTACAACCACCTCAGAAACAGATGCTATTCTTATTCCTATTTTAGAGGCAAAATAAACTCATCTCTCTGCCTTAACCTGAATTTTCCAGTGTGAAGCAGTGAGAAAATACCTGATTTCTCATCTATCTCCAAGATGTATGTGGCCTTGGGCAAATTACTTGACTCTCTTTAAGTCCTATCTTTAAAACAGATAATATTTCTGAATGAGATATCTGTCCTCATTGCTTCAAAGAATTGATGTGAGGAAGAAATACGATTATAGGCTCATGAGATCATAGATAAAATATTCTATTATGTTCTGCCCACCTTAAAGTGCTACTTAAATATAAAGTTGTATTACAGTTATTTCTTTGAGTTTTGCCATTCTACAAAAGTCAGGAATAGCAAAGCTGATTTCCTTCACCAAAATATCTTTTCCAGATTTGTAGGAATTGATGAAGAATGAAGTAAACAGAACCAGGAAAACAGTTTAAGCAATAACAGCAATATTGTAAAGATAAACAACTCTGAAAGACTTAGAAACTCAAACCAACATGATGAACAATCACAAATCCAAAAGACTAGAGATGAAACATGCTATCTTTCTCCTGAAAAAAAAAAAACATGATGGACTCAAAAGGCAAGAAACAGAAAGACACAGACAGACAGACAGACAGACACAGACATAGACAGATAAAGACAAAGACAAAGACAGAGAGTGACAAAAAGACAGAGAGACAGAGAGAGAGAAACATGGTCAATGCAGGAATTTGTTTTACTTGACTAGAGATTTATAATAGGAGTTTTGTTTTTCTTACCTTTTCAATTGAGGAAGAAGTAAGGTGAGAAAAAGACAATATGGATTATGAAACAAATTTATTTTAAAAAATATTTTCCCACAGTACCTAGATTTTTCACTTCATTTTGTAACACTGCTTGAAATGCAATTAATTAGAAATTCATTTAGGTTAACAAGTATGCTCTTTTTTAAATTGCAGAGTCCTTAGGAGAAATGAGAGATGTTATAAGCATATCATACATAAGTACAAAATGGCTTAATCAGCTTGATTTTCTTCTCAAAGTACAAGAAGTTTAAAGGGACATGCCTAAAGGCTTTCTTTTTGATCCTGTGCTGTGCAATTTTTATATCAATAGATAAAGGTATATACATATATATTAATAGAAATGGCTCAGAATTAACAGGGATTGCTAATATGATAAATGCCAAAATCCTGATTCAAAATAGCTTCAACAAAGGATATCAAAGAAATATATTTTTAAAAAAAAAGTGAAGGAAGATAGTCCAGCCATACTAGATCTCAAACTATTATAAAGTGGTAATTATCTTTTTTGTTGTTGTTTACATTCTCTTTTTTATTATTAAAGCTTTTTATTTTTAAAACATACACATGGATAATTTTTCAACATTGATCCTTGCATAGCCTTATGTTTCAAATTTCCCCCTCCTTCCCTTCACCTCCTCTCCTGGATGGCAAGTAATCCAATACATGTTATACATGTTAAAATATGTTAGTTCTAAAATATGTAAACATATTTGTACAATTATCTTGCTGCACAAGAAAGATCAGATCAAAAAGGAAAGAAAGTGAATAAGAAAACAAAATGCACAAAAACAAAAAGAATGCTATGTTGTGATCCACAATCAGTTTCTGAACCTCTGGATTGTAAGTGCCATCTACACCTTTTAGGTGAAATTGGCCTCAATCATTTCATTGTTGGAAAGAGTCAGGTCCTTCAGAATTGATAGTTGTATAATATTGTTGTTGCCATATACAATGATCTCCTGTAAAATGGTAATTATCAAAACAATCTGGTACTGGCTAAAAAATAGGATGGTGACTCTGTAGAATAGAATAGGTACATATTATGTTAATGTAAATGACTTTAGGTAATTTAGTGCTTAGTAAACCCAATCTAAGCTTTTGGAATGAACTCATTATTTGACAAAAACTTCTTGGAAAACTAAAAGACAGTATGGTAGAAATCAAGTAAGAACCATTGTGTTATGCCATATACCAAGATAAGGTCAAAATGGGTACATGACTTCCACACAAAGGATGATACCACAAGCAAATAAAGAGACCATGGAAGAGTTTATTTTTCAGACCCATGGATAAGGAAATAATTTAGAGCCAAAGAAAAATTCAGAGAACATTACAAAATATAAAAGATTTTGATGATTTAAAATTCAAAAGTTTCTAAACAAACAAAACTAATGCAAGTAAGCTTCTAAAGAAAGCAGAAACCTGTTTGTTTTATTTGGGGGAGATAGGAGAGATTTTGCAAGAAATATATGATAAAGGCCTCATTTCTCAACTATATAAATAACTGAGTCAAATTTATAAAAAATATAAATCATTTCCCAACTGACAAATGGTCAAAGGATATGAACAGGCACTCTTCAGACAAAGATATCAAAGTTATCTATAATCACATGAAAATGTTCTAAATCACTATTGATTACAGAAATACAAATTAAAACAAATCTGAGGTATTTTCCTTATACCTATCAGACTGACTAATAAAACAAAAAAGGGAAATAACAAATGTTAAAGGGTAAATGGGAAAATTGGAATGCTGGTGTTGGTACTGATGCAATCACTCTAAAGAGGAATTTAGAATTATGCCCAAAATGCTGTAAAACTGTGCATACCCTTTGATCCAGCAATTCTATTGCTGTGTCTATGATATGCAAAAAAGGGGAGGAAAGGCTAGTTTATGCCAAAATAAATATTTATGGCAGCTCGTTTTGCAGTGGCTAAGAATTAGAATTCAAAGGGATGTACATCAATTGAAAAATGTCTAAACAAGCTGTGGTATATGATTGTGCTATGAGAAATGACAAGCAGGATGACTTCAGAAAAACCAGGAAAGATTTATTGCTACACCACAGTTTCTCCAAATTGTTCTGACTCAATCCCCCTGGTTGCAATCCCCCCCCTCCCTTTTTGATTATTAGGATTGATGTAATTTAGGACTGGCTGCTCTAAGACTATAAATTATAAATGTTTAATTTCAGATAAGGGAAAGAATTTCTAATTCAGACATCCTGGCTCCTAAGTCTTCCTAAATTATCAGGAATTTATGGTCCTACCTTCAACCTGTCAGAACCAAATTGATGGTCTGTTTCTGGAAATTCCTGTGCTCAACAATGTTCGGACTCCACCCCTTGCCTTTGTCTCCCCTGATCTTAGAGCCATATATAACTCATTGGAATCTCACATTCACTGCTGAATTCTTTGAGATAAAAGTCCAATTCAGCCCTGGAGGCCAGATGGATTCTCCTCTGCCTCCAGACTCTCTCTCTCTCTCTCTCTCTCTTTCTCTCTCTCTCTCTCTCTCTCTCTCTCTCTCTCTCTCTTTCTCTCTCTCTCTCAGAAACCCAAATAAAATATTAAAAACTCTCTAATCTCTATCTTGCCTCATTTTCTCTGACATTACATTATGTGAACTTATACAAAGTTAAATGAACAAAACCAGAACATTTGTACACATAACAACAACATTGTAATGTGAATAAGAGTGAATGACTTCGCTATTCTCAGAAACACAATGATCCAAGACAATTCCAAAGGATTTAGGATGAAGCCTGCTATCTGTCATCAGAGAAAGAACTCATACTGTGTGAATACAGCTTAAACATGCTATTTTTCTTTCTTTCTTTCTTTCTTTCTTTCTTTCTTTCTTTCTTTCTTTCTTTCTTTCTTTCTTTCTTTCTTTCTTTCTTTCTCTCTGCCTTTCCTTCTTTTCAAGTCTTCTTGTACAAAGTAACTAATATGGAATTGCTATACATAACTGCATATATATAAAACTGTATCATATTACTTACTCTCTCAGGGAGGGGACAGGGCAAAGAGGGAGAGAGGAATTGAATTTGGAACTCAGAACTCTCTAAAAATGTTTTAATATATAATTGGGAGAAATAAAATATTATATAAAAATAATCCCAACAAATCCAAACATTTGTTAACTTGAAACCAATATGATGATTACATTTCAATACTTAATGGTTCAAAACTTAAATATTTAGAATTTCACCTGACACATTTTGAGCTGTGTTAGTATCACCTTTGAGAGCTCAGGGTTAAATCTATATTTTGATAAAACATCAGAGCAAGAAGTTGGTAGAAATAGATAGCATTTAATAGAGACAAAGTTCTGTATTTAGGCTTTTAAAAATCAGATTGATATGTAGGAGAAGGAAAGACCTGAATTGATAGTTCTTTTTTTAAAAAGTGAAAGTTTTAATTTACCACATATTTTTAGCTAACAGTATGATGCAGTTGCTTTGAAAATCTAATAAAAGACTATTTTACATTAATAATAGTACTCAGAACAAAAAAGAAAATAAAAACATTATACTACTTCAATTGAGAATCTAGTGTTTAACTCTGAATGCCATATATTTAAAAACGTGCATCAAGAAACTAACATAGACGTTGGGAAAGGTATCAAAGGAATATAGATTTTAAAAGATATTTAATATCTTAGAAGAGGAGATGAACTCTAATAAGCATAAAGATAAAGACATGTGCTTAGGATTTTTAAAATTGATGTCAAAAGGACAGGATAGGAAAACATGACTATTAATAATTTCTCTGAAAAAGATCTGGGGATTTTAATAGACAATAATTTCAATATCAGTTAACTTTATGATGTGATAAACAAGAACAAAATAAAAGGAATGCAGTATTAGGCTGTATTAGGATAGCACAATATTCAGAATGAGGGAAGTAATAGTTCTTCTGTATTCTTCTCTTAACCAAACCACTTTTACAAAGAACTATTGATAAACTGATGCTCAAAAACAGCCATTTGTATGATAAAAGAACTAGAGACCATGACTTAGGAGAAGTGGTTGAAGAACCTGGAAACATTTAGCCTGGAGGAAAAATAAAAAAACTTAAGGGGAATGGGAAAGCTAAAGATAACTCCTCTATTTAAGTATTTCATTTATTTGAATAGTATCATATAGAAGTCAAGTCATCAAGTATTTATTAAGGATCTACTTCAGACCCTTAATGTTTCAGGTACTATACAAAGCTCTAGTGATACAAAAAAAAAAAGTCCATGCTCCCAGAAAATTTATAGTCTAATAGGGAGAGCAATTTACTAACATCTGTTATACAGACAAGATACGTACAGAATAAATTGGAAATAATCAATAGGGGGAAACAACTGATATTAAGAGGAATTGTAAAAGACTTCTAGAAGATAGAATTTTAGCTGAGTCTTGAGAGACAAAGGCAAGGGAGACAGCAAGGAAAATGAATGGTGTTAAAATTTGGAATGTCTTATTTAAGGAATAGCAAGAAGGCTAGTATCATTGGATTACAGAGTACGTGGTGGGGATTAAGACATAAAAAGACAAAAAAGTAGCAAGGTAATTAGATTTTAAGACTTGAAATCTGTTAATCTAGGAGGTAATAGGGAGCTATAGGAGTTTATCGAATAGAAGAATGCCATTGGTTAGTTTTGTTTGGCACCAGAAAACAAAACAAAGAGCAATATGTGAAAATCACAGAGAAGTGGTTCCAGGTTCAATGTAAGGAAAAATTCCTAACAGGGCTACCCCAAAAGAGGAATGAGCTACATTGGGAGATAGGAGTTTCTTCTTTCCTAGACATCTTCAAGTAAATTCCAGATGATTACTTGTTAGGAATAATAGAGAAAAAGTCATTGGTTAAGTTATAGTTTGAACTAATTTCAGAACCTTCTAACACAAGTTTGTAGTTTGGGAAGTCTGGTATAACACATGAAAAAATAGGATAGTATAATATACTATATGCCCAACAAGAAGTTATTTAGTGTTAGCTAGAAGACATTAAGTGAGGGAGTACCTACTATCTGCTAAAGCAGCTTATTCTCTTCTAATAATTCTAATTGTTTAGAAGTTTATCTTTATATCAAATCCATTTTTTTTCAACTTCTATCATTGGTCCTCTTAAGTCTGCCTTCTGAAGTCAAGCAGGGCAAATGTAATATAACCCTTTAACCCCATGACAGCCTTTCGAACACTTAAAGACAGCTATCATATCCCCTCCTAAAACCTTACAGAGATTAAGTCCTACATTAAGAACATCATATTGAGAACAATGGAGAAAAAAAGAGATAGCTTGATAATAGTTCTTTTTTTTTTCAATTAAAGCTTTTTATTTACAAAAAATATGCATGGGTAATTTTTCAACATTGACCTTTGCAAAAACCTTCTGTTTCAAATTTTCTCTCCCCTCCCCTAGATGATAGATAGCCCAATGTATGTTAAATATGTTCAAATATGTGTTAAATCCAATATATGTATAGTTATACAATTATCTTGCTGCACAAGAAAAATCAGATCTAGAAAGAAAAAAAAAACCTGAAAGCAAATGCAAGCAAACAACAACAGAAAGAATGAAAATGCTATGTTGTAGTCCACACTCAGCTCCCATGATCCTCTCTCTGGATTTAGAGAGAGTTCATCAGTGAACAATTGGAACTGGTTTAAATCATCTCATTGTTGAAGAGAGCCATATCCATTAGAATTGATCATTGTATAGTCTTGTTGTTGCTGTATATAATAATTTCCTGGTTCTGCTCATTTCACTTAGCATCAGTTCATGTAAGTCTCTCCAGGCCTCGCTGAAATCTTCCTGCTGGTCGTTTCTTACAGAACAGTAATATTCCATAACATTCATATACTTATTCCACCATTCTCCAGTTGATGGGCATCCATTCAGTTTCCAGTTTCTAGCCATTACAAAAAGGGCTGCCACAAATATTTTTGCACATGTAGGTCCCTTTCCCTCCTTTAAGATCTCTTTGGGATATAAGCCCAGTAGAAACACTGCTAGGTCAAAGGTTATGCACAGTTTTATAACTTTTTGAGCCTAGTTCCAACTGCTCTCCAGAATGGTTAGATCCCTTCACAGTTCCACCAATAATGTATCAATGTCCCAGTTTTCCCACATCCCCCCCCAACATTCATTATCATCCCCTCCAACATTCACTATCTTTTCCTATCATCTTAGCCTCATATGACAGGTGTGTAGTGGTATCTCAGAGTTGTCTTAATTTGCATTTCTCTGTTCAATAGTGATTTGGAGCACCTTTTCATATGACTCAAAATAGTTTCAATTCTTTATCTAAAAATTATCTGTTCATATCCTTTGACCATTCATCAATTGGAGAATGCTTGAATTCTTAAAAATTTGAGTCAATTCTCTATATATTTTAGAAATGAGGCCTTTATCAGAACCTTTGAATGTAAAAATGTCTTCCTATTTTATAGCTTCCCTTCTAATCTTGTCTGCATTCGTTTTGTTTGTACAAAACCTTTTTAACTTAATATTATCAAAATTATCTATTTTGTGATCAATAATGTTCTCTATTTCTTCTTTGGTCACAAATTCCTTCCTTCTCCAAAAATCTGAGAGGCAAACTATCCTATGTTCTTCTAATTGATTTATAATATCATTCTTTATGTCTAGATCATGAACCCATTTTGGCCTTTTCTTGGTATATGGTGTAAAGTGTGGACCAATGTCTAGTTTCTGCTATAGTAGTTGCCAAATTTCTCAGCAGTTTTGTCAAATTGTGAATTCTTATCCCAAAATCTGGGGTCTTTAGGTTTGTCAAACACTAGATTACTATCGTCATTAAATATTTTGTCTTGTGAACCTAACCTATTTCACTAATCACTTACTCTATTTCTTAGCCAGTAAGAAATGGCTTTTGATGACCATTGCTTTACAATAATAGTTTTAGGACAGGTACAGCTAGGCCAACTTCATTTCTTCCTTTTTTTTTTTTTTTTCATTAATTCCCTTGAAATTTTTTATCTTTTGTTCTTCCAGATTAATTTTGTTGTTATTTTTTCTAGGTCAGTAAAATAGTTTCCTGGAAGTTTGATTGGTATAGCACTAAAGTAAATAGATTAGTTTAGGGAGTATTGTCATCTTTATTATATTTGCTTGACCTATCCAAGAGCACTTGATATTTTTCTAATTGTTTAGATCTGACTTTATTTGGGTGGAAAATGTTTTGTAGTTTTGCTCATACACTTCCCGACTTTCCCAAATATTTTATACTATAGACATTTATTTTAAATGGAATTTCTCTTTGTATCTCTTGCTGTTGGATTTTGTTGTGATGAATAAAAATGCTGATGTTTTATGTGGATTTATTTTTGTATCTTGCAACTTTGCTAAAGGTGTAGATTATTTCTAATAGGTTTTTAGTTGATTATGTAGGGTTCTCTACGCATACCATCATATCATCTGAAAAGAGTGATAATTTGGTTTCCTCATTATCTACTTTAATTCCTTTAATCTCTTTTTTTCTCTCTTATTGCCAAAGCTAGCATTTTCAAATATAGCATTGAATAGTAATGGTGATGGGGACAATCTTGTTTTACCCCTGATCTTATTGGGAATGGTTCCAGTTTATCCCCTTTACATATGATGCTTGCTGATGGTTTTAAATAGATGCTACTGATTATTTTAAGAAAAAGTCTATTAATTCCTATTCTACCTAGTGTTTCTAATAGGAATGAATGTTGGATTTTATCGAATGCTTTTTCTGCATGTATTGACATAATTATATGGTTTTTGTCCATTTGATTATTGATATTGTCAATTATGCTAATAGTTTTCCTAATAGTAAACCAGCCCTGCATTCCTGATATAAATCCTACTTGGCCATAGTGTAGATAATAGTTCTTTAAAAAAAAAAAAAAGGCAAAAATCTGAAAATTTTAATTAACCATATAACAAATATCAGCTAATATTTTTAACATTGCTCCAGGCAAAACATTCCTCAGTTCCTTCAGCTGGTTGTCATATAGCATGATCCTGACTAAGGTCTTCAACCTGCTTACCCTTAAATATATTGTATTATATTAATCAGTATCCTTCCAAAACAGTGGAACTCATAAGGAAATATTATTCTAGTTGTATTCTGACCAAGTCAGGGTATAATTAGCTGCCTGAATACTATTTTCCTCTTAATATAGACTCAAAGAAGCCTAAAACTGCATTACATTGGAAGAATATAAGAGGGAAAACTAGATACAATAATATTCTGAATGGCTACAGTGTGGAAGAGGGAGAGAAGAGAGAGAAACTAAGCAAGCATTAAGTTCCTACTATGTGCCAACACTGTGCTAAATGAGTTACAATTATTTCATTTGATCCTCAATGATAGCCCTGTGAGATGGATGCTATTATCATCTTCATTTTGCCCTTGAAAAAACTAATCAGTGATTAAATGACCTGTTACTGGTCATGTTGGTGGAAAGTGTCTGAAGCTGGATTTGAATTTAGGTCTTCCTGACTGCAAAACCAGTGCTCTATCCACTGTACCACCTAACTTCCTCAGAGTAGATTTGTGCTATATTGCCTTTAGAGGATAGAACTAAAAACATGAAAGGCAGAAGGGGAAAGATTTCAGGAAAAACCTTTTTAAAAACTAGACATTAAACAATGGATTCAGTCACTGTATCAAATAGTGAATTCTCCATTACTGAAAATGTTCAAGCAGATACTGTACACTTGTCAGGAGATGTTGTAGAAGTGACAACTGCTTTATGTAATAAATTAGACTAGATGACCTGTAAAATAACCTATGTTCTCCTGATTTTCTTCTCTCATTTTCCAAAACAAAGGGAAGGGTTTCCTCTCACTTTTTCAAAATGTTAAGAAATTTTACTTCCTTGTCATGCCACATGATCTCCTGCTCCAGAGACCTGTGACTCAGACTAACACATTTATTATTATCTTTATTCCTTTAGAATATGGGTTATATTATTGTTGTTGTGGACATACCTGAGGACCTCATTTTGTTGCCACACGAAAATGCTTGCTATATTCCAAGTTCTTCTTGCAATTGCATTTTTCAGTATCCCTTTCTTAAGAAGTAGACTGCCTCTATGTGAATAAAGATTAATAAATGAGCCATAAATTTGGAATATTTCCAGAAAATCCTAATGATGGAATAAAGCTTCTAAGGGAGATAGCAATAATTTTAAGGTCTCCTCACCTTAGGGTGCTTCTGTTCTAACAATCGGACAGTGATTCTAAATCTTCTGGCTTTGGAATCTGTGATCCTGAGGCCCTCTGATCTAAGAATGATATTGTTCTATCAATGATTGTAAAAGTCTTCTGACCTAGGAATATAATAATATTTCTTCCCTTGAAGTTTAGGAAGATATATAGTGACCCTAAGTCTCTCTAACCTTAGAATGCTACTGTTCTAACAATCTGTCAATGATTCTAAAGTCTTTAGGATAGTCCTAGATCTGCTGGATCAGTAATAACCAAATTCCTGAGACCACTTCTCAGTTCTTACCTTCAGGCTATAAAATTAGCATATCAATGACATGAAGAACTGGTTAAATTCGTCTTCTTGCTCCTGGTTCCTTGCTAAATTCATTTGGAATTTTGCCACCTTCAATTGGTATTAATTGACTTGGATATGGGTTCAAGCCTGCAAATTCTTTTGAGATACCTTGTGATACCAGTCTGCAATCCCAACCTTTTGGGGTCCCTTTCCAAATCTCAACAGTGAAATTTTATGTGATTATTTTCTCACTCTGTGGACCTGGTACTAAAGATTTCTCCCTCTTATTCTTATTTCACTGTTCTTTGCAATGATAAATGCTGAGGTGGGGCCTGACCAGCCCAGTGTTCCATTGCCTCCTCCCTTTGTTTTGGACACTATGTTTCTAAGAAGCATTGCCAAAGAAAATTCAAAAAAGTTTGGGAAAACAATTAGCATTGCAGCCACTCCTTAGGGCCACTAGGGGTCAGACTACTACATTATACAAAATAATACTAGTCTGAAAAGGATAAATGGATAAAACACCCCTTTAAACTTATTTTCTTGCGGAAAAAAAAAAAACACAGGCCACTTAAATTAAAAATTGAATAAAGTAAATAATAATAAAAGATAAATTCAACAGAAACTACCTACAGATTTGAGATTCTTGTGTATAATAAATATAATACAACAGGGAAATTTCCCCTATAATAAACATTTCAATTGTTCACTTGCTTCTTCTAGTAGCAAGAAGTTACCATAATCCATATTCATTATTAGAAGATTAGTCATGAAACTGGGCAAGTGTGAATATAGTTGAAAAAATTAAAATTATCATACCCTCAGCAAAATAACCCCAGAAAATCCTTTTTTAAGTGATCATGACCTTGAAGAAATTAGGCATCAACTGTCTGAAGAGAACAAAACAGTAGCTCAAGGTTGGCATAGTCAAGAAACGGGTCCAACTCTGATCACAGTACATATTGAGTAAAACTTCCAAGAAATAGGGTGATAGTGAAAAGAGTAGAACACTCGGCATAAGCAAAATCTTGTTCAACTCCTGCCTGACTCTATGAGAATGATTTAATGATTCTCAATCTCAGTTTCATCTTTTCAGTAAGACAAATATAATAATAAAGTCTGCAGCAAGTACCTCATAGTTGTTGCTCAAATCACTATGGGTAAAGTGTTTGGCAAACCATAGAGTATTATGTAAATGTATGTTATAAGACTTCCTAAGCAAACTAGTAGGTGACAGATAAAGTAGTTGAATCTGAAGACAAGCTTAATCTTGACTCAAAACAGTTTTAAACTGATATTGCATTGCTTTTATCAAAATAGCACTAGTAATACTGGTCCCTATTTTATTACTGACATATGCTGAAAGCATCAAAGTAATACAAATTGATCCAATTCTACAAAGTTTTATTAAATATTTACTGTGTGTAAGGTATTGGGCTAGTGTTGTAAGAAGAATGATGAAAAACAGCACAATCCCTCCTCACAATGAGTTTACATTCTAAGAATCAAGACCTGACAGGAACATACCCTGGTAAAAATAATAAATGCTTGATATATGATTTATTTATTTATACGCACAATATTGAATATTGTAAAAATAAAGGAGAGATCCAAAGACTTGAAAGAAATTTGAAGAAGAAAAAAAAAGATTATTTTCAGCTGAATAGATACAGACAACAGAGAAGGCTCTCACTACTATACCTCCTTTCCAAGGAAAGGTAGTATCATATCTAATCCTTTTATAACAGACTTGTAACTACATTAGTTACTATTAATCCTATATGATATAGGTCATGTTGTCCTTGTTCTGTATTGGTAAACTCAAGCCAAAGTAAAAAAAGAGAATCAACCCATTTCATTTGGGAATCAAGAATTTGGAGAATAATTATCTCCCAAATGTAAGAGGAAATATCAGAAATCTAGACAGCCTATTTGAATTCAGTTATTCAAAGGTGTTTCTAAAATAAGAAGTCAATTATATATTTACTGATTTCAGTTTCAGTTACCTTTATTTTTTATTTTGGGAAAAACACCATCTTTGATTTTTTTTTCTTTTTAAATTCTTATCTCCTTAATATATCTTGAAATTTGATCTATGAGTGCCTTTAAATTTTGCTACCTCAAGGACACTTATGCTACATGTATTTGGTCAACTTCAACCTCTCTTCCCCATTTCATCTTGTATGCCACTTCTACTTTTCTCATATTTTGTACTGAGTTGACAGAGTCTACTTTGGTAGTACAACTATCATCAATAAAAATAGATCCACATAAAAACACCAGAGAACTTTTCCATTTCTCTTGTGTTTGTTGGCCTTCTATATAGGTCTTTTCATAAATTTGCTATAGAAGATAATCAAATTTATCACATGCCAAGTTCTCTGGAAGCTTATTTTCCACTCACTTGCTCTTTCCTTTTTTTTTTTTCCTATGTGATAATAATGCTCAGTCTTACACATTTTTCCTTAATGATCTTTTACAAATGAGCAAGGAACTCTAAATCAGCATTGCCCCCCCCCCAGACTTTTATCTTTCTGTGTTTAACAAGAAGATTAAGTATTTACTGGCTAAATTAATTTTTGGATTTTTTGTTAGCTTCCTCATTGTGTTGATTGTCTTATATCTCTTTTATTTAAGACCTGGTGATGGGATTAATGTTTTTAATTATATGCATTTCCCATATTTCAGAATTAACCGCTTCTTTAAACAAGTTGGAGTTACTGTAGTCCCATGCATTTTTCTTCTAATTTGATAATTGTTTTGAACTTTCTTCTCACAAGATAATTAACTCATTGTACAGAGCCATATGATTTTGTAATGTAAATAATGTAAGTAATTGATAGTTTATCTGTTGTTATATAGTACACTTATTTCTCTTATCCTTAAACTTAATCATTGCCATTTAAGATATTTTTCAACTCTTTCTTCTTGAAAATATTCATGATTTATGGCATAGGATTGTTTTCTTTCATTCCAAGATTTTTAATCATATTTTCCAACAACATTATTGTTATTCTTTTCAGGAATTATCTTTCATTGATATCATTGGATCCCAAGAGAATAGGAGCTTTACACTCCCTCTAAAACTTCTAAAAAGCAGATATCCCGAAATAAACCTCGTTATCCCAGATGTAAGAAGAAAGATTATGAATTTTATTCAATCAACAGTAAATTTCAATAATACCAAAAATGGAAAGAAAAAACAATTGTTCAAAAAAATTTGTTTTACATAAATCACATCTAAAAACAAGGAATGAAAAGAATTTCTACATTAGCCAAATTAAGTAGATATTTGAGGCAAATATCAGATTAAGGAGAGGGAGAAGAGATTAAAGGATAATAAATCAGAACACTTAGGGACTTTTTTGTTCAGTCTTGTCCTACTCCTTGTGACCCCATTTTGGGATTATCTTGACAGAGATAACTGGAGAGATATGCCATTTCCTATTCTGGTTCATTTTACAGATGAGGAAATTAATTAATGTCTGAAACCAAATTTGAACTCAGGAAGATGAATCTCCCTGACTCCAGCTCAGTGTTCTACCTATTGTGCTATTTAGCTGCCCTGAAGAAATCTTAGACGTGTCATCCTCATCAAATTCCTCTCCTTTTATAAATGAGAAATCTAGTGCCCAGGTAAATGAAAGGACTTATTACAGAAGGTCCTTCATAGTTGCCACACACAAAATCACTTTATATTTATTTTGTATGTATTTAGTTTTTGTATAATACTTATATGTGTGCAATACTAGATTTTCCTTTGAAACTGGAATAAGTTCCTTGAAGATACAGGCCCTTTATTTTTTTTTTTTTTTTTTGCTCCCAATCAGTGCTTATCATGTTGATTGATAAATAATGGCAGGTCCAGAACTATAACCAAGGTTTCCTGAATCTCAGGCCACTGTACTCGCCATTACAATACATTGACTCATCATATAATGCTAACAGTGATTTCCTTCAATGATATCTTCAGGGATTTCATGATCTGGTTAACATTATTTTTCTCATCTGCAAAGATTAGGCTGCTAAAATATGACACATCCAGAAACCCCTTTTCTAGGTAATCTCCATTTCTGTTCCCTACTGAGATGGATATAAATACATATTGATCATTAATCCACACATGTCTGATTCTCATTCTCTCCTGGCGCCCTTCTCCCCTCACTCAATCCCCACACATTACTCTAGAGTTAAATGTCCACTGTTCCATGTCAGAAGTCTATGAATCAAAGGTAACATGGAAGGACTCATGGAACTTAGATGTTTGGGGACACAAAGAAGCTATAATCTACTATTGCAAGAGCTTTAGGGAAGGATGAAAGTAACTAGATTTTGAGAGAAGTAGAAAAAGGACTACTTAAAGGCAAGCAGGAGAATTCAGTACAGTATACTAGGAAGAATACTGGACTTAGCATCAAGTGGCTTGAGTACATATCCTGGCTCTGTCTATAAACAGCTATTTGACATTAGAGAAATGACCTTGCCTTTCTAACCCTCTGTCATGCTGGTACCCTCTTCCCAGACTGATTCTTTTATGAAGGCAAACTAGGTCATCTTTTGCCTCAATTCTTACATAGCCTCTGATTACTGAATATTGCCTCAAACAAACTGAGACCTAGGAAAGACTTTAATATAAAAAGACCCAGGTTTCTCACTGCATCCAGGGTCATCACCAGTTGCCCTAACCTGTCTTTTCAATCAACTTCCATGATTCTGGAGGAGAAAGTGAGACTGATGACTTTGCACAGCTCTGACTCACTTAAATTCAATTCACTTACAAGTCAAAACATCACCTTCCTGATGTCATCACCCTTATTCTTGAACCAAACAACCACATGCTAGTCTTCTGAAATATCCATCTACCCTGATGGCTTTTTCCCCAATGGAACATCCCTCTGCCATTCTGGCTTCCTTCTCCCACTGATAAGTTCCTTGGCAATAGGGTGGTGTTGGGAAAAACCCTGTTAGTCTCATTTTATGCCTTTTCTGGTTGTGCTTCTGACTTTATAGATTTCAGGACTTCCAACACCAAACTCCCAAACAGAGATCTGTACTCTCCCCATAACCCTTACCTCTGCTTTTGAGCTTGCTTTTATGTGTTGTCTTCCTCTTATTAAAACATAAGCCCTTTAAAGGCAGAGACTATGTTTCTTTTTGCTTGTATTTGTATCCTCAGTGCTTAGAACATAGTAAGTACTTAATAAATTTTATTACTTTCTTGTTTCTGTGTGTCAAATTCTTCATTATAAAATGAGAGAGCTGAAGTAGATGAGTTCCAAGAGCCCTTCTAGCTATTAATCTAGGATTCCAAAGACAAATTTCACATATTTCAAAATTTTGCCAACAATTGGCCCTGACTGATGAAAAAAAAATCTTTTTCTTCCTACTCCCTTCATCATTTCAAGTTCTTCTTCCTCAGGTCTTAGAACTTGCATTGTTATTATCAGTATTATAGCTCATCTGCACTTTTTAATAACTTGGAGTTTGGCTAACATTTGTAGTATGAAGTAATGTGTTCTAGATTCCAAATAACCCAATAACAACTGAATTTTTGAATCAAGCCATGCACTCTGACAGACAACCTATAAAGTGCTTGAAAAACTTTTCCAGACACATCAGGTATTATTTAAATGGAAGAGAAGCAACATCATGCATTAGTGACCTGGAGAAGGGGCATTGAACTGAAGTAAGCCAAACATTCAGAATTTACTCTCAAATCAGTTGCTACTGCCTGATCACCAAAGAAGTACAAATGATTATGAGACCATTTCAAGATTGCACCAAATAATAGAACATGGAATTATTTGTGGAAGTTTATATATTACATCCTATCTGTAAGCAGGGCTATATCTGAAGTACATCAAATTGAATTGAGAAGTATAAAGAGTAAAGGGGAAGAAAAATCAATATAATTTTAATATATATATTTGTGTATTATTATTATTATTATTATTATTTTTTTTTTTTTTTGCTGAGGCAATTGGGGTCATTTGACTTGCCCCGGATCACACAGTGTCTGAGCTAGATTTATCTGAAGCCAAATTTGAACTCAGGTTCTCCTGACTTCAAGACTCTATCCACTGTACCACTTAGCTGCCCCTTTTTTAAATATAATCTTAAGAACTATAAACATAGTTCCAGGATTCTACAAAGGCTCCTGAGAAAGTAAGATAAAGCCAGTAAAATATCTATAAATGGCCATAAAAAAATAGTTGGCATTTTCTTTTAAATCCTTACAACATATATTATTTCAGAAATAAAGTATCCTTTCATTAAATAATCTTTTCTGAATTAATTTCAACATTTTAAGTTTTCTACCTCTCGCTTTATCAATATTTTGTATAAAACCCATTTAATTAATTAGTTCATAGATAGTTTTTTTTTTTCCCAACTCTGGATGTTCAGGTTGCTCTCTGCTTCTCAGAAAGTAGGTGCTCAGTGGAGTCCCAGTTGGATTGAAAGTTTTGTTGTTATTTCCCGACTAAAGCACAATATATTAGATAATGGTTATTTTATAATCCACTAAACCACAAAATGTTAGAATTGGAATGATTTTAGAGATTATCTTGTCTAATACTGTTTTTTACAAATGAAGAAACAGAGGCAACCTAGTGTTTCAGAAAGAACACTAGACAAGGACAGTTATAGTTCTTGAATTCTACTCTCAAGTTCTGCCTTTAATTAACTGCATGATCTTAGGCAAGTCACCTTATCTGTCCAGGCTTTGACTTTCTCGTCTATATAAAATAAGGGGTCAAACTAAATGATCTCTAAGGTTCATTATGCTTGATTCTGGGATTATATGGGGCTTAAAGAGTTTAAAAAAAAAAGTTTAAATCACTGGCCCAAGTACATCAGTCAATATTATAGCCTAGCTTTTCTGACTCTGAGTCTAGTGCTTTTAATCCTTACAATTTATCACCCGTAATAGATAGTCTCAAATGGAAATTCTGTTTAGATACCACAATAAAATGAAAGGTTGCCAGGTGGAAAAAAGATTAGACTTGTGTTTGCTTGGCCCCAGGGGGCAAAAAGTAAGAAAAATGGATAAATTGTACAGAGAGACAGATTTAGGTTCAATGTAAGGAAAATCTTCCTGGCAATTTTAGCTGTTGCAAAATATAATGGACTGCCTTGGGACAAAGGGGATCTGTCTCACTTGGAAGACTAAGCAAAGGTCACCCATACATGTTATAAAGGAGATTTATATTCAAGTATGGGTTGAACTAGATGATCTCTGAATTCTCCTTTGATTTTGAGGTGTTTGTGTAATGAATTGTGAATAAATTTGAGAATTAGGAGACCTGAGTTTTAGTTCTACTGATGGAACCTTTAGTAACATTTAAATTTATTTCATCTTAATTTGTAACTGCAAAATAGAAATGATAAAAGTCTACTTTCCTTACCTTAAAGGGATGTAATGAGTATATATATATATATATATATATATATATATATATATATATATATATATATATATATATATATATATAAAACATAAAACAGTAAAGATACTGTGATTTTGAGATACCAATACCAGATATCTAGAAAAAGATTCAAAACCTTTTTTTCCATAAGAATAAAATATGGCAGGCAAATCTTTGGTATGGTTATCTACTTTTTAATAATACAAATACAAACTTTTATGATTCTTAGAGAGTCATGGAAATTGCTTAGAACAATTTATCTAATCATGTTACCATCAAGATAGGCACTTTTCACTGAGATTTTGCATGAAATATATTGACCTCCAAGTCTTGCTGAATGTCTTGGTAATTACTAGACTGAATTTGAGATAATTATGGTAACTCTTTGCATAGTTGCATTTTTTTATACAACTGCCTGCTTCATTCAGCATGAGGTTTAATTAATTAACATTCATGCTTAATCTAATAGACCCTCTCATCCATAGATCTCAAAGTGCTTCGGATGCACACACACACACACACACACACACACACACACACACACACACACAAATCACCAAAATTCAGTAAGGTAGGATTCTATTTAAAGGAAGCTTTATTGTCTGAAATCTTAACCATTAATAAAAAAAAAAAAAAAAAAAAACCTTAATGACTTTAAAACAGTCTATGGAGATTTGAAAAAAAAATTCCCCTACAGAGTTCAACTTGGGACAAGCATTGATCTTCTTTAAAATTCTTCATAAAATAATTCATGGGAGAAATGGCAACTTCTCTCTTATTGGTACAGGATTCAATTTAAAGATTGCTCACCCAACTAAAAATAATTATAGTCACATCAGCAACTAGGATAATTTAATTTGCACAGAAAGTTTTTCCCACCACAAAAAGTGCTAAATGCCATATTTTCACACAAACTTTAACTGAATTATTTCTAAGTAGTAAGAGATAAATTTGAGATAAATTAAAATTGGCCAAAACAAAAACAAAAAAATTGCCATCCAGCTTGTTGTTATTATTTCCTTACTAGTCATGTGTACATCATTTGGTGATGCAAAGATTTTATAGGTATGAAATAGTGTCAATAAAAAACATCATGCCTGTCACCTTCCCGATCTCTTTCTAAAGAACATATTTATTATATAAGTATTATGGTTCATGCTTATACTCCTTGTACTGAAGAGTTTGAAACTGTTGGATCCCTTATGCTCAGGGGTTCTGAGCTGCTATGAGGCAAAAGCTGATCTAATGTCTACATTAAATCTAATATTAATAGTGAGCTATCAGAAGGAGGGGCTTATCAGCCTGCTTAACAGGGGAAATCATATCAAATTGGAAATAGAGCAGGTCAATCCTTCCCAATTCCATGTAGGACCAGGCCTATAAATGGCCCTGAAATTCCAACTCTGGGCAACATAGTGGGACTCATTCTCAAAAAAATAATAAAAATATGCCTATGAGAATTCTAAGTAGTCTACATTTATCATCTCTAAAACATTTCTTTGTATGTATTTTGTTTTGCTAACTATCTCAGTGCCTGCTTTTTACCACAAATTTACCTACTAACAAACTTGGTAAGTTATTTGACCTAACAATCTTGTTAGATTAATATCTATAACTTTCATTTGCCAGTTTCAATAGAGGGTGAATGGAAGCATGAAAAAATTTCCAATGACTGGTAATTTAAGAGAAAAACTTAACTGTGATTAGGTTTATATGATTTTTTAAAATGGATTTGGTTTCCTTATTGTATTCAGCCTTGAGTAATATTAAAACTATTTTAAATTTCACTAGTTAGCACTAATTCTTTGTTGTTGAGAAGTGACCAAGAAATGTGCTGGGTGGCAAAAGAAAGCCAGTTTGCAGCTATCCATTTCCTGTGAGTCATTTAAAGTTTACTACTACAAGAATGGTTGCCTGGCAGTAGATCAACAGACAACTTTTTTGCAATTTACTTTGCCTGCCTGAGCCTTTAGCAACCAAAATAATGTAACAAATGTGTCTGTGATAATTGAGTTTGCTTTCCTCAATCCCTAGGGAATAGGAGTCTGGTACTAGAATGAGAGACCTCAATTTGGCTGGTAGATACCTTTATTGTTCGTATTTCTGTAGATTCTGGACTATTCTTCTAAACTGTACAAAGAGATTCTGTCATTTCTCTGGCACTGACCTGGTACTGCACCATATGCATTTATAGCAATCTATAAATATCAAAGTATATTTGGTGACCTGTCCTTTTCCTAGAGGAATATAGGAACTATCAAGGCAATTTCCACAGACCTAAAGAATTAAGACAGGATCTCTTTTTACCTTTGAGAGAAAAATTCAGGGAGTAATACACTATTTTGCAGCAAGTCCCTAGTGTCCCTGTCTGCTGAAACTCAATAGAACTTTTATCATTTTTATTATTGCTAATAGTAAGAAGAATTATAAGAATTCCTTCAAAATCCAGTCTATGATCCATGCCAAGGGGTCAGGGAACAAGGAGGGGATGTGTCAAAATGTGCTAAAGTCAAAGTAGAGGAATGGCAGCCATAAGTACATAACCTTGTAAACTCTGGATATATAATGGTAGCTTTCAAGGCCTTTCAGAATTCCTAAAACCCTAGCAAATTGGACTTATGCAACAATATTGATTTGTTGGCACCCAGTGGGTATAATATAATTGCTCTCAAAAAATCAGCACAGAGCTGCAGACTGACCCCACTAAAAATCCCAGTTGTGGTGCTCATTTTGACACAGATGACAGACCATTCATGTTTCTGCTAGCAAAAGAAGACAAAATCCATCAGAACAAATCAGAAATACCAATACCCCACAGACTGAAAATCCTTGATGCAGATGACATGAACAGTAAAAAAAGCCAAACTATGAGCATTATTAAAATGTACTAAAGACATGATGCTTTCCTCATACACAGTCCTTCCTCATTATAAAATGATAACAATAGGCAGAATTTACATAGTGATTTAAGCTTTGCAAAACACTTTATAAATATCTCATTTTATCCTCCCACCAACCCTGGAAGGTGAATGCTATGATTATCCCCATTTTCACAGATGCAAAACTCACTTACCCAGGGTCACCTAGTTAAATATCTGAGGTTAAATTTGAACTCCAGACCCCAGACCCCAGACCCATCATATTAACTCATTTTAATTTACCTAGCTGTCTCCCACCTGAAGGCAGATTTCAACAGCTATAGACAAGGATAATATAATCTATTTTATCTACAGCATCTTTATCTCCAAGTCAAAAAACAATATGTTATTTAAAAAGAAAACCTACATCTATTAGTCTAGACTAGATGAAACACAAAAAGAAATCAAGGAGCACCTAAAATGTGAAAAAAGAAAGTTGAAAACTTTAGATCAATGAAAATCTTCATCTAATGTAAATTCTAAAAATTGTTACTAATAATACCATGACAAAAAGTGTACTGATATCTCAGATAATTTCAAGAGGAGATAAATACATCCTTCAGGAGTAGGATAATATAAATCCAATGAGCTACAGAGTTATGCCAATAAGAATAATTCAGGAAAGCTGGGATCAGCTATAACCATCACATATGAATATATTCTACCCTTCCCCCAACTGTCTATGCAGCAGCTATCTCCACAATAAATATAGGAAGAAAATATTACTATCAAGGAATACCACTGAAGGTAGGTATGAAAAACCATCATGGCAGAAGTAACATTAGAGAATTGTTGAAAAGCTGAAGAAAGGCCTTGGAAGATGAGAACACTTGCTTATTGATAAACATAGCAGAAAACCTGAGCACTATATTAACCAATTAAACAATGAAAAAGAAACATATGTAAAGGAATCCTAAAAATAAAAGAACATTCAAAATTGTAAATTCCATAACTCAGCAAATGAAAGTTAAGTCAAAAGGAACCAAAGTGGTACTCCCCAAAAGTCATTATCAACAACTTTATTTATTATACAGACTTAAGAAGTAAAGAAGTCTCAGCCAAAAGAGAACCATAAGGCAAAAGGATATAAAAAATTCATGTTCCTCTATCTAGTTGCAAGAAATCCAATATAAGAGAAAATGCAATTTGAATTTAACAAGAAATAGAAAGCTTGCTCACCTTTATATCAAGGGAGGTAACAAAATTCAAGCCTCTCCACAATACTAAAAAGAAATAGAAGCAGATACTATCCATAAGCATTGGTGCCAATATTTGGCAGGAGCAAAAGAATTACTAGCAAATCATCTTAGCTTTTTTTTTTCTGATATAAGCTTGATTATAACTTCCTTAACAGAAGATATCGCATATCTGTTACTAATGGATGAAAATACCAGTGATCCTTCAGGCCCTAAGACCAAATTACATGTTTGTGGGCTTTATACAAAGCATTCAATTTCTATCATAAAAAACCCCCCCAAAAAACCTATAAACACTTAGAAGAGACACTGTAATTTGCTGAGGAGCAAAAAGTATGTGCTAGAAGTCCCAGAGGTTAAAAGATCAACTTCTTATCAATTCAGTAGTTATTGAACAAACTACCTAAAAGCACTGTGACATATATACTGTCTTTATTGATCATTACAAAGGTTTTGAATTAATTCCATTCTCACAGCTTATTCATATACTACAAAAAATGTAACATAAACCTAAGTTTAATAGTAATGCTATGGTGTTTGATAACTACATGGAAAATTATTCTCTATTTAAAACATTCCTCCAACTCAATAGCAAAAACAATTCATATAAAACATGACATTTTCAGGTTGGCAATTTAAGCTCATTATAGTTCCACCTAATCTTATATCCATTATCATCTATCCTAAGTAGAACTAAATATGGATTTCAAATTAAAATTGAATTAAAACATCAACAAATGTGAATTATATATACTATATGACTATGCTATTTATAGAACTATACTAAAAAACAATTTAAATAGCTCTTTCTGAATTCTTTTTTTTAATGATATCAAAATCTCATTTCAGTTCAATAGATGTAAACTTCCTAATATATATCAAGAAAAGATAGAGAGTATAGACTTTTAACTCTAATCTTATCCGTTAAATCAGTGGATGAAGGTGATATCTTGTTTTCTTTGTCTTCAGGCAAAATGCACCAAGTATAAAGCTATCAAAGAGAAAGTTTCAAAGGAATATATTAAGGTACTTTTTGGCTTCCTGAAGTCCAAACTGAATATGAAGATGGCATTTAGAGCAATTAACACTTGTGCAAATTCAGTCTTAACATAAACATTCAAGGTAGAAAAAATGGCCAACATAGATTTAGAAAGCATCCTAACCCATACAATATTTATGAATAAAGGGTCCATCACCATTATCTTGAAGCATCTCTGGAAAGAATAATGCTTTTGGTTCAAAAATGAGGAAGAAGATTGATAACCATTCTTAGAGAATGTCTTAAATAGGTATAAAACTTCAGGAAACAACCATAAATCACTTTACTGAGCAATAATAAAGATAGATAGCAAGTTCTTATCACTGACTTTGTATGTCACGAAAACCAATTTTATCTATGAATTAGCTGAAATCAAAGAAAGGAATCAAAGGCCCTTCATAAGCAAATCTGCATGAACTAAGACCAATATATGATATAATGCATCAAACAAATGGGCATTGTTTGAAGAAATGGAGAGGTTTGTGATGACAAGTAAAGACTAGGTCACTACTATCAGAAATCATAGAACTGCTATCATTAAGAAATCTGGTTTTAGTGCTTAATGTTGATTATGCAAGAAAATAGTGGAAATTGCATAATACATTACTGCAAGCTATGAAAATTTAAACCTACCAGTACCTAGCAAATAATAAATAGGAAAGGTAGATGGCACAGAGGATAAAGTGCTGAACTTGGAGTAAGAAAAGCTCAACTTCCTGAGTTCAAATCTGGTTTCAGAGACTTACTAGCTGTTTGACCCTGGACAAGTCACTTAATCCTGTTTCCTTTAGCTTCCTTATCTATTAAAAAATTAACTAAAGAAGAAAATAGTAAATGACTCTATTATCTTTGCCAAAAAAACACCACATGGAATCATAAGAGGAAGATAGGACTGAAAGAACTGGACATTAGTAACAACATAATCATTCCCAATGCATTTAATTTCATTTGCCCATTCATTTGTGTTGTGTTGTTTTTGTGTTTTTTTTTCAGTTAGCTTTGGATCTCTTTTCCCATTTGATTAATTCTATTTTTTTAAGGTATTGTTTTTTTCAGTGGATTTTATTTGCATTTGGCCAAATGTATTTTTTAAGGAATGGCCTTCCTTTTCCAAGCTGTTGGCTCTCTCTTGCATACTTCTCATTTCTTTTCTCATTTTTTCTTCTACTTCTTTTATTTGCCTTTTCAAGTCTTTTATGAGCACTTCCAAGAAATCTTTGGAGTTGAGACTAATTCATATCACTCTTTGAGAGTTCCTCTGTGTACATTTTGTCCTCATCTGAGTTGGTGTTTTGATCTTCCCTGTCACTATAGCAGCTCTCTATGGTCAAGATTCTTCTGGGTTTTCCTCATTGTCTTTCCTTTTCTCTTTGTATTTCCTGTTTTTATACTTTTATGGTGAGCTCTGCTTCTAAGGTGAAGGAGCTGCTGCCCCAAGCTTTCTGTGCAGCTCTGAGCCTTGGCTTTGAGCACAGAGGTCCCTTGCATTTGAAGGGATTAGCTTTGCTTGCTGTTTCCAGGAAAAATCTGGTTTCTAAGAATTTACCTTCTGAACTGGGACTGGAGGTTGCCCCATTGGTCTGCTTCTCTACTGAGCCAGGATTGAGGGTCTCAGTTGTACCTCTACTATGATTAAGACTCTCTCACTGACTTTCCCAGATGCTGTATGAGCTGGGCTGAACACTCTTTTCACCCCAATGAGATTGACCTTTCTTGAAGTTTTCCCAATCTATGTTGAACTGGAGTTGGCTTAATTCTGGGGATTCTATTAAGATGATTGGTTTCATGTGGTTTTTGAGGGAAAGTGGGTTAGCTCCAGCAACTTCCAGTAGTTTCAATCCACCATCTTGGATCTACTCCCAAATGCATTTTATCTAAGTGCTTTGAAAATTTTTTAGAATACAGAGACCTAACAGAGGTCACAAATTATGTAGGAACACGATGAAGTGATTATTATCACTAGCATCATGTTTGCTACTAGGACTATGCTGAAGAGGTTGCATTGAGTCTACTAAGCTAACTTTATATTGTAATACTTTTATTCATCTAAAAGAAAGCAGCTATTATGTCCAGCTTTGCAACAGTCCATAGAATATTAAAAAGTAAGAATACTGTCAAGATAACAATTGGTTCCAAAATTCTCTTTATCTGAATTCTGTTGAAAAAGATAAGAACCCCAGCTTCCAGGATAAGAACTTACTATTTGACAAAAAAAATTTTGGGAAAATTGGGAAATAGTAGGCATTGACCAACACCTAACACCCTATACCAAGATAAGGTCAAAATGGATTCAATGATAAATGTTGGAGGGGATGTGGAAAAACAGGGACCATATATTGTTAGTGGAGTTGTGAATGAATCTAACCATTCTGGAGAGCAATAGGGAACTATGCCCAAAGGGCTATCAAACTGGGTATGCCTTTTGATCCAGCAGTGTTTCTACTGTTTTTGTATCCCAAAAAGATCATAAAAAGGAAAAAGAACCTATAAGTGCAAAAATGTTTGTAACAGTCTTTTTTCTAAAAAACTAGAAACTAAGTGGATGCCCATCAGTTGGAAAATAGCTAAATAAGTTATGGTATGTTAATGTTAAGGAATATTATTGTCCTATAAGAAATGATCAGGAGGATGATTTCAGAAAGGCCTAAAGAGACTTCTATGATGCTGAGTGAAATGACTAGAACCAAGGGAACATTGTACACAACAATAAAATTATGCAATGGTTAAAATTCTGATGGACATGGCTCTTTTCAGCAATGGGATGATTCAATCAATTCTAGTGAACATGTAATGGAGAGAGCCATCTAGATCTGGAGGCAGACTGGGGGGACTGAATGTGAATCACAGCATGGTATTTTCACCTTTTTTATTGTTGTTTGATTGCTTTTTGTTTTCTTTTTGATCTGATTTTTCTTGTGCAGCATGATGATTGTGGAATTATATGTAGGGAAATTGCATATGTTTAACAAATATTTGCTTGCTAACTAGGGGGGGTATAGGGGGAAAAGAGAGAAAGAAAAAAAATGGAACATAAGGTTTTGCAAGAGTGAATGTTGAAATCTGTCTTTGCATGTATTTAAAAAATAAAAAGCTGCTATTTTTTAGCAAAAGAAAAAGTTGAAAAGAGATAATAATCTTCCAAAAAAGTTCTCTTCTGATGACCAACATTATAGTGAAAAGGTGTAGAGGTATAGAGATGACTGTGGGATTGGCAAATTTTATACTTTAAAGGATTTAAAGATGACCTTGGCAACAGATAGATGATAATGCTGATGATTAGATTGATAGATAGATACACAATAATTAAACAGATATAATACTAAGTGCCAAGTACTATGCTATTTTCTGGGGATACCCACAAGCTAAAATATAGCTCCAAAGAAAGGGAGAAATGCATAAGCATTTATATAGGGCCTATATGTGCCATGCAGAGTGCTAAATGCTTTGAACAACTATATTCTCATTTTATCTTCACAGCAATCCTACAAGGTAGATCTATTTTGATCCTTATTTGACAGTATTAAAAAACTGAAATAGATAAAGATTAAGAAATTTGCCCAGGTTCACACAGCTAGTAAGTAGCTGTGGCAAGATTTGGACCTAGGTTTTCCTTACTCCAGGCCCATCATTTGCCTCAGATCAAGCCTCAGGTCAATATACAGTATAATTACTCAAATAAATCTAAGGATAGCATAAGGTTTCAAGTTAATTCTACTCAAAATCTCATGATGATCAATTTGGGAGAGAGGATAGTGGATCATTTGGTGTCTTTTCATGTTTTGGTACTACACAAGTTCAAAATATACTGGAACAAATTAGAAAATCCAAATCCCCACTTCCTAGAAATGCTTCAGTGAAGTTACAAGTATGACACCAAAATATAAGTGCCCAAAAAGTGATCTGCGTATATTCTTTCATTATATGTCAGTACTGTATCACTAGAAAATTGGAAACAGACTTCACCTGTTATAATCAAGGACTTTATACTTGAATTTGTCAATGGTATCTTCAGCTCCAAGTTATACAACAATATATTATATACTTCAATACGAGGTAAATATAAAAAAAAAATCAATCCATTCCTAAAACCCATAATAGATGTAATAGGTTCAGACTTTGAGAAGTTAACTAACTGTGAAGAAAAAAAACCCTGAAGAATATGAAGATATTAAAAATCTAAACTTAGTTCACACACTCCATAAATACTAGTAATAAAACAGACAGTAAAAATAATGATAATGTCTTGAATTATTCTGAATGAGAGATGGGCATGCTTAGAATAGAATTTTGAAAGGCTTTTGAAGACTGTCCCCAAGTAGAATAATTTTAAGAATCTGGTATCTGCTATAATTATTGTGAATAAGCCTATTTCTTCCACAATACTTGACAAAGAGTCAGTCGGTCAACAATTATTTGAATGTCTATTATCAGTCAGGCACTTTGCCAATATCTGAGAATACAAGAAAAAAAAAAGGGCCAAAAGAAATCCCTATCCTCAATGAGCTCATATTCTTGTTTCTCGGTGGTTATTCTTCCTTCAAAGAGGAGCGATGACTGTACAGGATAACTACTTGACTTGTTTGTGAATTGGGATCAGGTGAGATACACATCATTAATCTCACTCTCTGTTCCATAGTCAGTGAAGTCCAGTGACAAAAATCAAGACATAATGTAGTGGATAACTTTGTCATCTTTAATAGCTGATCAAGCTCTAATGCTCCACAGAATTTGCCTCAGCCACCTTCAGGACTGTTGGAACAATTGTTCTCACCTGTCATTTTATTGGAAGAAATCTTCACTTATTTGAAACAGATTTCCTCTAGCTCACTGATGACTTTGAGACCATAAGTTACCTTAGCCTGTTTATCCTGTCTGCTAAGATGCCTGGTGTATGACTACTGAAAATACACAGCTTCTTGTAGACACAGGTGAAAAGTAGATACCAGAGGTATATGGATAGCCTGAAAAGGGCTCATCTCAGCAAGCCTCCATACCACAAGTTCTAGTCCTCTCTGAAGGCCTCATCCATTTTGCTCATAAACTAATGAGAATGTAAAAATATTTTAGGGCCTTTATACAACAGTATGTTGTAGTTGTGATGACCTACAGTAAGGACATGGGAAGAAAAGGGAGCATACTCAAGCTACTCCCAATAATAGGCATTAAACAATACCATGGCAAAAATAGGTCAGAAAAAAATCTCTGTTGAACAAAGAAAAAAAAAAACACACCATTATATTTCATCAGTTATCTATTGGTATTACCCAATAACAGACAACAAAAAAGAAGCATGCAGAAGAAATAAGATGATACAAGATATCAAAGCAGTTCAGTAAACTACATAAACAATTAAACATATATATATATATATATATATATATATATATATATATATATATATATATATATATATATATATATATATATATCATAGTGTGAGGGATAGAAAATCCTATCCAAAAATGACTTCTCAGAGACCTCTCGAAGTAAAAAGCAGAAAAGTTGTTTATTTAACAAATTCTCATGAGAATGAGCAATTTCACCGTGAGGAGGGAAAGAAAGAAAGTTCACGGTGGAAGAGCTAAAGAACTAAGGGAAGATATACAGTTTTTATAGGATTAATTGCAAAAGGATTACATCATGAGTTTGGGAAACATTAGGAGATAGATGCCCCCCCTTCCCCACCAGTTAATTGAATGTCATCATATATCTCAAAAACTAAACAATTAGTAGCCTAAACATCGATAGCCTGGACAGACATAAATATCATCAAAAAATCTAAACAATTAGTAGCCTAAACATTGAACATACCTATGCAGGTCACAGAGACCTAGAGAAGATAGAATACAGAAAAGGAATTTAACATTGCTGTAAGTTCTTCACCATATCCTTACTTCATACTTGCTCCCCACAATAGGGTCTAGAAGAAAAACAAAAATTGTAGGATGAAGATAATTCCAAAGAAGGAATATATGGAAAATCTTGGTTAGCTTTATATGTAAATTAATTCCAACAAATTTAATGAAAAATTAAGTAAACCAACCCCCCAAAATTACTACAAATAAAAAATGAACACTGTGCAATTATAATGACTGAGATTGGCTCCAAAGAAGATGTGAGTATTCACCTGACAATTCTTTGTAGCAGTAGAGAGGAAGGGATATACCATTAGACTTAATTGGTTTATAAAACTGACCTGATCTTTTTCTCATTCTTTATTCTTTGGCATAAAGAATGGTTCTTTGGGTTGGTGAGAAGGAAAGGATATATTGAGAAATGAGTGTGGTGTGAAAATAAAAGATGTCAACAAAGGACTAAAATATTTTAAAATTTTATTTCTTCATAAAAGAAAAAACAATTTGATAAAGAATGCCTATTTTCCAGACTGTGACATGAAGTGAGCTGTACAGAAGTTTATATGGAATGTAGAAGTTTATACATAAAAGTATGTATAGAAGTTTATATATAAATGTTCACCTCTTGGAAAGATATTACAAATATACAACAAGCCAAACCTAAGATCCAATAAAAGAGAAAGAAAATACTGAATTTCCTATAGATACTTGTGCATTGCTTTTAAAGATTCTAAGCATCACTCTGGAACAGAATACATCCATCTTTTTAAGATTAATATTCTGTCTCTGCTACACAGATGTGAACCTGTCTCATGTTCACTTCTAGGGACATACAAAAATCTTCCCAGAATTAAATAGAGGCTTCTGAGAGTTGTAGTTTTTCTAAAAGAATGGGGGAAGGTCCTACACCTTTATATATATAACAAGATTTCTAGATTTTGCCAAGAATCAAAGATAAGTACAAAGTCCTATGGTTTTTAGACTCTATCTTTTTGAAAATTTAAACATTTCATGATATCCAGAACACCATAACTCTCACTTTTTTCATGCTGTGAATAGAATAATCAACTTTATTCAAAAACAAAACCTATTTCATTAAAAGAAAATTATTTGCAATACTCTGGGACAAATACAGGAGGAAAGCATGTAGTATTTCTATGTTATTGAAAAATAGACTAGATTTTGTGTACCAAGGTTTTCTATTTGATTGTCTTTTTTAACAATAATTTTTTTGAAAGATCACTGAAAGTGATTCAGGATTCATATTTTCAACTTTGAAGATCCTGGAATATAGCTCATGTGGGAAATAAATTTTTCTGTTTGACATTTAAAACCCTTTACAACCCATCCCCAACTATTTTCCCAGGCTTGTAATAAAAAATTCCCCTTCCCACACTCAACTGTCCAGGAAAATCTTACTCTTCACATATAGCACTCCATTATATTGACTCTCTCCCATGCTGGAAATACATTCTCTTCTCATAGAATTCGGATTCAAGTCTCAAGTAACACTTTCCTTTCAGAATTCCCTTCATCCTCCTTTCCCTCGTGATTCTGTAAGTATATATATTGTTTGTATATGCATACATATATATATATATATATATATATATATATATATATATATATAAAATATAATCAGGTGGAATGCTGAAACTTTTACTTTTGTCCTTGTGATCCCCTAATGCCCAATACAGTGCTTAGCACATAATGAGTACACAATAAATGTTTGTTGAGTGATGGATTGATTAATCTAGGACCAGTTATTTGAATAAAAAAGCTGAATGTTCTTTTACCATCTACTCCCTTATCTTGTTTTCAGTTTCTTATTAATCCTCATTTTAATACTATGCTCCTAGGCAAATGTAACAGAAGCAAAGTAGGGATTGAGCTTTGCCTTCTTTCTATTATCTCCATCAAATCATTGCAAACAACATTCTTAAAACTTTTTAAAATCTTTCTCTAGCTGACAGAACAAAAACCAAAAAAGCCTCTTTTTTGTTTAAAATATTTTTGTGTGTTTTTTCCCATTTAATGCAAGCCATAACTCATTACATGTTTTAGCATAACTGAAATTATTCTGATAAGACCTTGTAACTTTTTACATACATCCTGTTTCAGCCCTTGTTTCCATCTTCTGTCCATGTCTTTGTAGAGTCTGAACTTGTATGCAGCCACGTCTGTCTCTACACAGCTTCCCTTTTCCTCCTTCAACAGAATCATAAGCTTTGCATTTTGAGAATTTCATTGGCAAGAGCCTCCCATGCCAACTAATCTAGATTTTGAGAGTTTAGATTTCAAAAATTTCTGAATAATTAAAACTCAGTAACCATATATCATGCACATTATATGCTAGGCACGTTGCTAAGTTCTGGGTTTCTAAAGGAAGACTAAAGACAGTCCCTATACTCAAAGAATTCACAGTATAATGGGGGAGATAGCTTGCAAACAACTATATAAACAAGATACATATAGGATGAATTGAAGATAATCAATAGGAAGAAGTACCAGCATCAAGGAAGATCAGAAAAGGTTTCTTGTAGAATGTGTAATTTTAGCTGGGTTTTAAAGGAAGCTATGGAAGTCAAGAGGTAGAGATGAGGAAAGACAGTATCTAGATATGGAGGACAGTCATGAAAATGCCTGGCTTCTGGAGATGGTACTTCGTATAAGGAACAGAAAAAGGAACTAGATACAAAAATGGCAGGGTGTGGAAGGTAGGTGATGGAGGAATAAAGCGTGAGAAGACTGAAAAGGCCAAGTTGTAAAGGCCTTGGAATACAAAATAGAGAATTTTATATGTGATCCTACCAACAGTAGGGAGCCACTGGAATTTGCGCACTGAGTAGCGTGAGTTCAGTTATGAGATAATAAGGGTCTCTCTCAGGATTGTGACAATGTCAGAATAGAAAAGAATATATTATATAAAAGATATTATGGAAATAAAATACACAGCCTGTTGCGAGCTGTAGTCTCTAGAAGCTGCCGGATCGCTCTCTGGGAAGAGATCTGCTGTGTCTACTCAAATCTCTCAGACAGATTCTTCTTCCTGTAACGAACCGTTGTCTCCAGGTAGTTGCTGTTAACTCTTGTCCAAAGAAGTGACTTCCCTTCCTGCAGAGAGCCCCGTCAAGCCTGATGCAATTCAGAGTCTTCCTTTTATCTCTGGGAGTCCTCTCTTTTATTCTCCCAGAGAATGGGCGTGGGATAATGCAAGGGCTTCTGGGAAGAACCACCCCAGCCAATGAGCTTGCCCCCTCTATCAAGTCAACCTGAGTTCTCACCTTGTAATTGTCCAGAAAACCTGAGTTCTCACTTAGTAATCCTAACATCTCCCCCTTTCTTTTGATTTAGAACATAGGACAGTCATGACCTTGAAACATAAATCCATCAATATGGGAAGTATTACAGATAATTACATAAATTACATAAGCACATAGTAACATAGTAACATAATACATTCTAGAAGTATATAACATAATCAAATAATCATAAATTGAAAATTTATAAATGTCCATAAGTCCATTGTCCATTAGTCTCATCTTGTGTGAGGAAGTCCAATGATTCCTGCTGGTTTTTAAAGTTCTTTAACAGTCTTCTTATTATCCATGCTCTTTCAGTGTCAGATGTTTCTTAGATCTTCTCCTTTATTTTGAGGTCTTTCTCTTTTTCTGTCTCTCTCTGATGGACAAGGCGAATATGACTCGTTGGCACCCATCTGATTCCTTCTCCTGCTGAAGAAATACAAGCAAACCCTCTCCCCCAGGCAGTTAACCTATCTGGTCCCTTCCATTCACCACTTTCTGGATCTCTCCACATCACCTGGCGATTATCTAAGGACAGTGGAGATGCTCGCACTGGACACTGCCCTTCTGGTGGGTTATAAAACCTGTCTGCCGGAGCCAGTGCATCTTTGTCAAAAATTAGAAAATTAATGGTATAGAGAACTAAATTTAGAAGTTCCCTAGGGCTACCTGTGGCTCCCCCTTTCTTTTGTTTTTGGAGGAGTGTCTTAATATCTCTGTTTCTTCTCTCTACTATTGCCTGCCCTTGAGGATTAAAGGGTATGCCCGTGGTATGTAAAATCTTATACTGTGCACAAAAGTGTGTAAAATGTTTGGACGTATATGCAGGTCCATTGTCTGTTTTTATTGCTTGTGGCACACCCATAATTGCAAAAGCTTGTATAAGGAATTCAGTGACCACTCGGGCTGTCTCTTTTGCTGCTGGCATTGCAAATGTGAATCCTGAAAAGGTGTCTACCACGACATGAATAAAAGATAGACGACCAAAAGATTTATAATGGGTCACATCCATTTGCCAGATTTCATTGGGTCTCAAACCACGAGGATTCTTCCCTGGAGGGAGTGTAGGAGCATGGAAAGGAAGACAAGCTGTACAGCTTTTTACTATGCTCCTAGCTTCCTCTCTTGTGATTCCAAATTGTAAACGTAAAGCTCGAGCAGCCTGATGATATTTAGAATGAGATTCTTGTGCTTCCTGAAACAAAGGACTACTGGCTAACATGGTTAGAAGGCTATCTGCCTTTGAATTTCCATCAAAAATGGGACCTGGAAGTCCACTATGTGAGTGGACATGCAAGATATAAATCTTGCCTGGATGTTTTCTCACTTGCTCTTGAAGTTCCTTAAAGAGCTGATAAATATTGGAGGCTGCAAATTTTATTTGGGCTGTGGCAATTCTTTGTACTACACCTACTGAATAGGCTGAATCAGTAATTATATTTATGTCTCCTGGGTAATAAGTGAGAGCTAGCATGATAGCAAATAATTCATTCTGTTGAGTGGATTCAAAAGGAGTCCTGATTACTCTCTTTATGGTTAAATCATGAGAGTATATGGCACAAATATTTTCTTTGGAGGCATCTGTAAAGATTGTTGGTCCTTTAAGAGGAACCTTAGAAACCTTTTCTTCAAAAATCCATCGCCAATTATGTAGTAGCCGGGTAATCTTTAATGGAGATCCATGTGCAAAATTTGGAGCGGTGGCTAATAAAATTTGCCATTCTGGGATGGTCTCACAGCATACATTAATTTGTGCGTTAGTATAGAATGTGTATATTTTTTCAGGACTTATTCCAGATAATTGTGTTACTCTCTTAATAGCCTTTAATAAAATCCTAGCCACAAGCACTGGGTAAGGTGTAAGGCTTTGTTCTGGTTGTGCTGGGAGGTTCACCCACTCAATCACTCTGTCTCCTTGATGAAGGACTGCTGTGGGTGCCTCTTTTGTAGCAAAAACTGATATTTCCAAGGGTTTTTGAGTGACTCTTTCAACCACATTGGATAAAGCCAGTTCAACTTCTCTCAAAGCCTTTTGTGCTTCTTTTGTAAGCTGGCGTGGTGAATTTAAAGCACTGTCTCCCCTTAAAATGTCATATAGTGGTTGTCGTTGATTGGTAGTTAAGCCTAACACTGGACACATCCATTGGATATCTCCTATTAATTTTTGAAAGTCATTTAAGGTGTTCAACTTCTCTGTTCTTAAAGAAAGCTTTTGTACTGTGAGTGTCTTAGGATATACTTCATATCCTAAATATTGAAAAGGAGCATGTCTTTGAATTTTTTCTGTAGCTATATGCAGTTTGTAGTACTTTAATGTTTCCATGGTCCTTTGTAGACATGCCTCTAACATTTGTTCCTCAGGTGCACATCCCAAAATATCATCCATATAATGTAACAATATTACTTTTGGAAAGGCTTTTCTTACTGGAGCAAGAGCAGCTGCAACATACATTTGGCACATAGTAGGGCTGTTTTTCATTCCCTGTGGCAAAACTGTCCATTCATATCTTTTATCAGGCTCGGCCAAATTAACACTAGGCACTGAAAAAGCAAATCTTTTCATATCCTCCTTATCTAGAGGAATAGAATAGAAACAATCCTTAATGTCTATAACCCATAGAGGCCATTCTCTTGGCAACTGAGTAGGAGATGGAAGTCCAGGCTGAAGAGTTCGCATAGTTTCCATCTGTTCATTTACTCTTCTTAGATCAGTTATCATCCTCCATTTTCCAGATTTCTTTTTCACCACAAATACTGGGGAATTCCAAGGACTCAGAGAAGGCCGCAAGTGTCCTTGGTCAAGTTGTTCTTGTACTATGTCTAATAAGGCCTGAATTTTATCACTTCTTAAGGGCCACTGTTCTACCCACACTGGTGAATCAGTCTTCCACTGAATAGGAACTGGTGAAAGTGCAGGTAGGCCTTCAACAGCAGCCCTGCCTAAAAAGCCGAAGTGCTTATTTGTAATCCTATCTGCTGTAAAATGTCTCTTCCCCACAGATTGATGGGGATTTTTTCAACCACAAAAGGAGTAAAAGCTCCTGTTTCTCCTTCAAATACCCATCTCAAAGGCCTAGCACTAACTTCTGCTGCTATTGATCCTCCCACCCCAGACATATAGGTGTCTGCTTTAATCTTTGGCCAGTGACCGGGCCAATTGGCACCTCTAATAACTGTACGATCTGCACCCGTGTCTACCAATCCTTCAAATGGTATTCCATTTATATAAATAGTAAGCATAGGTCGGTCAGCTGTCACAGCTGCTGTCCAATATATTCCTGGATTTTGTTCATTGGAGTCAAAATCTAGGCGACTATCACTAGGTTGCTTATTAGGGGTCCGTAACAATAAGCCTGATGCTACTACTTCTCCTGGGTGATAAATCACACGTTGTCTGCCTGTGTTAGTGACTGGGATATTAGATACACGTTCTCCAGTCTCCCACATCAGTGTATGGATGGACACTGTTTTGTAGGCACTCTCAGAAGGTGAAATGGTCAAGCCTACTGTGCCTGGAGGCAAAGGATCCATAGGCTCAACAGGAACAGATTTCACTTCTCCAGGGAGTATCTCGGTAGTCTCTACTGCACACAACTCTATTTTTCCTAATTTCAATCCCTTTCTTCCATCTGATTGCCTTTTGGCTGATTGATCATGTCTTAAAATTCTCTGGATGTAACCTCGGCTGCCATCATGCCCCACTTGGGGGGCTGAAGCTGGGCCCCATCTGTCATTTCCCTGGGTCAATCTACATTCGGAGGCCCAGTGGAGGCCCTTGTGACATTTTGGACATGGAGTTTTAGGTCTTCTCTCACCCTGTCTTCTCACTGTATCTCCATATCTACACTGAGCTCTTAGATGCCCAATTTTTCCACATTGAAAACATCGCCGAGTTTCTCTAGAAGGCCCTTGCCAGGAGGGACCCTGTCTTTCCACATTCATCATTGTCCGGGTGTAAAAAGCATTTGTTCCCACTGTAGCACAGCGTCTTATGATCTCCTCTAAAGGAGCATCTTTGTCTAATCCCCATATAATTCTTTTGCAAATTTCATTGGCATTTTCCTTAGCCAGATGTCTGGTCATTATTTCTGTAGCTGAATTTTCTCCAATAGTTCTTTTGACAGCAGTTTGCAAACGTCCCACAAAATCTGCAAAAGGTTCATTGGGACCTTGCTGTATTTTAGTGAAAGCCTCTCCACGATCTTTCTGTCCAGGAAGGACACCCCAAGCTTTTATTGCAGCCTTAGCAATTTGCTCATATATTGTCATGGTATAATCAGTCTGTTCTGAATTCTCTCCATACCGACCTTCACCAGCCAAGTGCTCAAAAGTGAATTGTGTGTTAACTCCTATTTCCAAATTGCATCTGACTTGAATTTTACATAATTCATGAAATTCCGAAAGCCATAATAAATTTTCTCCAGGTTCCAGGCATATCCTTGCTATGGATTTCCAATCATTCGGGGTTAGGACTTCATAAGACAAACCATCTAGTAACATTTTAACATAAGCTGATGTAGCCCCATAAAGGGTACAACCTTTTTTCAAATCCTTAATTTTATTCAAATCTAAAGGTACATATCTTCTCCTTTTTTTACCTACAGAGTCAGTATTTTCAATCACAGGATATGCATGTATAAAATCACTTATATCCTGTCCTTCTCTCTTAGCTTTAACCAATGCTTTTTCTAATCTTGTCATAGGCTTAGGCTTCTTCACAGGCAATTCTGTTTGTGTTTCTGCCTCTTCCCCTCTTTCTTCCTCCATCTCTGAAGGTGGGGTTGATGTGGGCCTGTCAATAATCTGTTCTTTAGGCAGGGTTGAAGCTTCTTCAAGAGAATCATACCATAATTCCTCATTTAAATCCTCTTGCTCTAGGGAAAGATCTTGATCTTTCCTTTTTTCCTCACACTTCCTCCTCTGTTCATTTTTAGAACTTTTCCTTCTCCTACAACTTGCTTGATAGTTTAAGGCTAATTGAACTATGTTGTAGATATAAAATACTTCTGCAGAAATTGAACGAGGCCCATTTTTTGCTTGAAATTCTTTCATTTCATATCCCACTAGCTTCCATTTATCTACATCTATCTTTTCTTCCTCTAAGAACCAAGGGGATGTGCGTCTTAATGCAGCCAAGAGTTTAGCAATCTGTACCCAGGTTACAAGTAAACTCTGCTCCTCAATTATCTTGATTATACTCTCTATAGTACCACTCCTGAATGGAGCTGAGTTTGCGTCTGGGGCTGAGGTTGAGTCGGCTGAGGTCCAGGGATTGAATATAGCTAACATCTGCCCCATTTCAGCTATAAGAGATTCCTGGTTTAGCCCTTAACAAGTTAAGTTCCTTATTTATCTATTAGCACGCTCACTTAATCTTTAACAAAGTTTCCTCGTTACTCACGGTTCTGGGTCAGAGAGACTGAGATCTAGATCGGAAGCTTTTCCACTGGAATCAGGACTGTGTCTGTCCCTGTTCGGGCGCCAAATTGCAAAGGTCTGGTCTAGCTCCTCTTGTCAGGATAAGCAAAAGTCCTTGCCCCACGTGTGGACGCCAATTGTTGCGAGCTGTAGTCTCTAGAAGCTGCCGGATCGCTCTCTGGGAAGAGATCTGCTGTGTCTACTCAAATCTCTCAGACAGATTCTTCTTCCTGTAACGAACCGTTGTCTCCAGGTAGTTGCTGTTAACTCTTGTCCAAAGAAGTGACTTCCCTTCCTGCAGAGAGCCCCGTCAAGCCTGATGCAATTCAGAGTCTTCCTTTTATCTCTGGGAGTCCTCTCTTTTATTCTCCCAGAGAATGGGCGTGGGATAATGCAAGGGCTTCTGGGAAGAACCACCCCAGCCAATGAGCTTGCCCCCTCTATCAAGTCAACCTGAGTTCTCACCTTGTAATTGTCCAGAAAACCTGAGTTCTCACTTAGTAATCCTAACAACAGCCCTCATCAACTGATTGGATATGGGAAGTAAGAGACAATGAGAAGTCAAGAATGACATCTAGATTGAGAGTTTGAGTGATTAAAAGGATGATAGTGTCTTGAGTAGAAATGGAAAAAATTGGAGGGGAGAAAGATAATGATACAAGATTTTTGAGGCTGGAGAAGCCATGGCCATGTTTGTAGGCAATAAAGAAGCAGCCAGTAGATAAGAAGAGATTAAAAATAAGTAAAAGTGTAAGAATGGTAGATGATGAATAGAGAAGATGAGATAGAATGAGATCACTTGGGTATGTTTTCTTGGCAAGGAGAAGAGTCATTTCTTCATGTGAGACAGGTATGAAGAAATTAGTGCAGAAACATCTGAGTGATGTGAGATGAAGAGATGGAGAGAAAAGGCCTCAATTTTTCAGTAAAATATAAACAAAGTTCTCAACCAAAAGAGTGAGGGGTTGAGAAAGCCATGGAGGGTTAAAAAAGTTTGGGAAATCTTGCGTGATAAATGAGAAAATAAGCCAGTTATGGAGCTGTGAAATGATTGCCTTGCAGCAGGGAGGACCCAACTGAGGTTATATAACATCCATTTATAGTGAATCTAATCAACATAGCTTTGTGATTTTTTTCCTAGCACCATTTAACAGATTATTCTGCTGTTTCCTCAGATGATTCCCCAGCATCATGTGAATAGGTGTGAAGGTATGAAGGCTGCAAATAATGGAAGTAATCTAGAGCTAAAGTTTAGTAGAGCAAAATCAGGAAAAGGATAACATGAATAGAGATTCAAGAAAAGAAAACAGTGTAAAGTTGAACTAGTTCACCAAGGAGTCAAGATTAGAAAGAAAAAAAGTGACCAGTACAGAGGTAATGGCCCAGGAGAGAATTAAGGGATCAAGGGATTAGAGGTCATAGGGTTTGAATTTGCAAGGCAAAGGGAGAAGAGAAATGACAACCGATTGTATTATATAAGGGAATTTCATAGTTCATAAACATGGAAGAAGAGCATTTGTGCAAAATGATAAAATAAAAAGTATAACAATCTCTGAGGAATCAAGTCATAAAAAAGGAGCAAGTTGTGATAATGGTATTTGAGGGAATATCTATACATTTTTCTAGATACATCTATATCAATATATGTGTGTATGTGTATTTGTATGTATGTCCATATGTATATAAGTAAATGTAAATATAATGCAATATAATGTAATGTATAACATATAAATATAATAATATAAATGAATATAAGTAAATATAAGTAAAACTGTAATATAGTTAGCGACCTGTGACACAAGATTCCTTGGGGGAGATTGGCTCAGGAGAAATAGTAGACTCAGGTTTTCTGTATGAGGTCATATCATCTGCTGATACAGAGAAATTTGGAGTAGAATTAGGGATTTAATGAAACAGAAAAAAGTCTGGTTGTTAATTATCTAGCTTGAACTAGAAAGTTTATCAAACAGAATAAAAGGATCGCCTTGCAATTTCATAATTTTTTGCTTTCAAAGTTCGAAAAAATCTACTTATGGATTTTATTCCAATTATAAGGAATGGCTGCCTAGCTTTAGTTTTGTTCCTCCTTAGTTATCAGTGACTTCTTATCAGATCCAACAACAATTAGCCAAGACCATAATTGAGATTTAGCTCCCTGCTTAACAATCACTGACCAAGAACAGATGTCTAATTAATGTGAGGGATGCTTTTTTCTCATCATCTCCTTTCCAATTACCCCTCATCCATGAGTAATCCAGGGGAAAAAAAAAATGCAGAACTGCTAACAGGTATGGACAAGACAAGGTGGTGTGTTAAAATTCTTCTCTCCAGAGATCATAGTCCAAATGAACTTAAATTAAATTTTAAATGAAAATATAATCATTTCATTCCATTCTCCAAATAATGAGAGGACATAGTTAAATCACAGTTACAAAACCATTACTCAGCAAGTTGTCCTCAATAGTCGAGATTTTCATTTAGTTGAGGTGTAATACTTTATATACCAAAATTTTATTTCATAGTATAGTAACATATACTATACTATAGTACAATACTATAGTATAGTGTCCCAAGGCTCTGTGCTCACATGAACTACTTTCAATCATTGGATGATCCAAAACTAATAATGGTTCATATTGACTTCACATAAAGTTTACTCTAGGGACTTTCCAAAGCCCTGTAAACTCATCAGACCCCACCCTATAAATATGTCTCTTTTATTGGAGAACTTCTCTAATCAGTTTCTACATTAACTTTCCCTTTAATGGAAGTCAATTAATCTCTACTGGTCTCACTTATTCTTGTCTATAAAATGAGGGATTTAGAATATCTGACTTCTAAATCTAATGATTCTATAAAATATATTATACTCTTCCCTGCCTTCTCCAACAGAACATACTGAATGTAATTTGACCAATTATTGGTAATTCAAAGTCATAATTATGATCATCAATGCCTCCTACCTGAAATTATCTTATATTGGAAAATATTTTTAGAAACATGACCTCAGTTCAAAGTCATCAAGAATCTGATGTTAGTGTTCTGTGATTTCAAGAGATCAGAGTATTATGGAACCGGAAGACCATGCAGAGGTGCACAGGGGCTCTAATTTGCTCTCTGTAATTCTCAACACTATAAGATTAGCTAATGAGAATCACTGTCATTTCTTTGAGAATATTTTGGAATAACAAGATGTAGGGAAGGATTATAGAAAAAGCAGTGTAATAAAAAGCAGAGATCAACCATTATTTGAAAATGACAAACCTAAGTGTGGAGAACAGTGATACAGTTTTTAGAGAAAAGAATGAAAACTTTTAGATGAAAATATAGAGTACTACTATTTCCCAACATTCTTTTTTGCATAATGAGACAAGGGTAAAAAGTGGATATTTATCATGTCAAAGCAAAATCAAGAAACTTTCCTTGAGGAATAAATAACTTTTGCATGAGTACTTGGTTGCAAAGTAAACCCACTGTATCTTCTATATATTAATATATCTTCTTGCTTAATGAATTTGGAGATTTAAAATAAAATTCATTAAATCTTCTCCTAAGAACTGCTTTCCAAAATGTTAAAACCTAAAGCACATTCATGTATTCTTATGTAGATAGCTATCATTTTGCCAAATCAGTAAGTTTTATTGGGAAAGAAGACTGGTGATTTCATGTGCCCATGGAGATAAGGGTTTACTTAAGGAAACACAGTATCCAAAATTTCCCTAATGGATACATATACAAAAGTGATTGTCAAATTAAAAGTTTTCCATATGGATATGTTAATTAATGCAAAGTTAGAAATTTAAATTATATAATCCCTTTACCTTTGAAAATGATGCAACTTGATGAAATTATTTCAGATTATGGCAATTTATACCAGAAAAATTTTCAGGGTTTGAGAAGAAACATCACTTTTTTCCCTCTTGCTGGCTTTAATCTGAAACCTACAATAAACCTAAAAATTTCATAAACAAAATTCTAGACAAAGAACATCATTAGGAGTAGGATAAAGAATAATTGAACCTTGGAATAAGGTCTAAAAAAGATGGAGATTTAGGTTCATAGGAATGCTGTGGAAATATTGATAGCTCTTGGTAGAAATAGGAAAATGGAGCCAGAGGATACTAAGAAAGAGTTGAAGCTCTCCCGCCAGTAGATAACCTCAATCAACCAAGAATAGTGGGTCCAACCAAGAATAGTGGGTCCCACCAAATCTATCTTTTTGGGGTGGTAACTGAGGTCATCTGACCTTCTGGTTCAGATAACATTACTTCTCTTTCAGTGGGAAATCAAAGCAATACATCTCCCCAAATCAATTTAGAGAGAAGAATGCTACAATTACAATACATTATTAAGCAATTTCTCCATGAAAAAAGCACTTTTTTATATCAGAATTCTACTTGTCTTGAATAATCTGGTTTCTAAAAATTTTAGAGTGCTATTACTCAAAAAGCAATAGAAAGGCAGTATATGGCGAGTTATTCATGGGTTATTAAAAGGATTATTACCAAGAAGTGAACAGATAATCCTTCAAATACTCTGCATAAATTTTGTATTTAGCTAATTGTTTATATTCTAATAAAATGTAACTTTTTCAAGAAAGATACTATTTTCTGCTCATTGTATTCTCAGAGCTTAATATAGTCCCTGAAACATAGTCTTAAAAAGTATTAATTGAGTTTATCTGAATTGCCTCATTATGAATGTAGTTGCATTGTTCAGAGGTACCAGGGAAAGTTCTTGACATATCCAGTTTGTCTGCTTCCTCTGTTTTCCCAAGAGCATTGGTCTACAAAGAATCAATTGAAGGAGAGTATTCTTTCTGCCCAGTGGATGCAGAAAAGTTATCTTGTGTGTGTGTGTTGGATGAGAGGAATTGCTGGGGGGGGGGGGGGGGGGAAGACAGAGAAGAGTAATTTTCTAGTTAGAACTGAAGCTATGATTATAAATTTCAAGTAACCTACAAGCTTCTCTGATAAAATTGTATGAGACTCGGCTCTGTCAGTCCCTCAGAACATATTTGAGAGCTCCAGATAAAAATGTGCAACTATTCCTTCTTCTGCCATGTTTCTAGAAAACTTGGTAAAGGTAGTTAATACACTTGAGTAATGCTGATTAAGTATCTAATGTGTGATTCAAGGAGTCACATCTGAAATAATATCATAGAAGGAGTTTTGTGACAAGTAACAATTTCACTGTCTACCAGGTGTGAGAAGGAGAGGGAGTTCATTTTGGTGGGATAATTTAGGAAGTAGTTAACATGGACTCCAAAGGGGTAATATTTGGGTTGCAATTGTCCTGTTTTAACTGATACTTCCCCACATCTTATTGATGATGAGGGAGGCTTGATGTGGGTAGCGAAGATTAAACCCAATAATGAGTTGATAAATTTATATAACAACCAGCTCTCCAAGGAAAAAAATGTACAAATGACATAATCTTCATTATTAACATTTCCTCATCATTTTCTTAAATCTGTACAATTAGCAAAACAATAAATTGAGCCCTGATTTTTATCATTCTCTAATTTATAAAGTGTAAATGTTCACATGGAGAGCCAATTAGATCACATGCTGCTATATCCTTCCTTGCTTAAATCCCTCTATAACCTAGCTTCTTTTGTTTGTTTTTTTGTCAAAAGATAGAGAATTTAATTGAAGGAGCATACATAAAGCAGATCAATTCAAGTATGTCTAAAGGGTGATAGGTAAAGCATAATCAGGGATCTTAGGTTAAGGACAGAAAATGAAGAACCTTTAAATGTTAACAATTAACAATAATAACTCACATTTCCAATATTATCACTTCCATAAAGAGAAAAACCCTAATTCAGATGACTTTTATGTTTAAGTCTCTGCCTTAGGCAAGGAAGCAAACAGGAAAAAAAAAAGTTAAAGAGCCAGCATTTTGCTCTGCTGACCCAACTCTAAAAGGATAGACTTGGCAAAGGCAATAATAGGCGTGAGCCTAGCAAAAGCAGTGTCTTAAAGAGAGGAGCAGGTGAAAGGAGGAATAGAAATGGCAGCCAGAGATGCAGGTTTATAATAGAATAGAATAGCAACATCTAGGAAAGAGAAGAATGTTCATATTCTCATTAATTTTCATAAATTATATATATATATACATATATATATAGTGATGCTAACCTCAGCAACTCAAGAAATTGTCTTGAGTCCAAGTACCTTAATGGAACAAATGATGATCTAGTATTAATAAGGGAATATATTTGTACTGTGCAGTTAAATATGTAAATAAACATTTGCATATATACACATATACCTGCATATTACACATATTATTACACATAATTATTATGTTGTGTTATATATAAATGTTTTTATACATACAAGCACATATACATATTTATGTATTTACTCAGCTGATTTAGAATACACATGTAAAGATACATGATGCAAGATCAATAACTGATGCAGTCAATGGTTGGACTTGCCATATTTCTTTATTCCTCACAGTAAGGTTCATTCCCATCCCAATCTCATGGCAGATAATGCAAGGAAAGAGTATTGTTTCTAATGCAAACAAGATTAGAAGGAAAGTAACAAATTGGGAAAATATTTTTACAGTTAAAGGTTCTGATAAAGGTCTCATTTCCAAAATATATAGAGAACTGACCCTAATCTATATGAAATCAAACCATTCTCCAATTGATAAATGGTCAAAGGATATGAACAGACAATTCTCAGATGATGAAATTGAAATTATATCCGCTCATATGAAAGAGTGTTCCAAATCACTACTGATCAGAGAAATGCAAATTAAGACAACTCTGAGATACCACTACATACCTGTCAGATTGGCTAAGATGACAGGAACAAATAATGATGAATGTTGGAGGAGATGTGGGAAAACTGGGACACTAATACATTGTTGGTGGAGTTGTGAAAGAATCCAACCATTCTGGAGAGCAATCTGGAATTATGCCCAAAAAGTTATCAAACTGTGCATACCCTTTGATCCAGCATTGCTGCTATTGGGCTTATATCCCAAAGAAATACTGAGAAGGGGAAAGGGACCTGTATGTGGCAAAATGTTTGTGGCAGCTCTTTTCATAGTGGCTAGAAACTGGAAGATGAATGGATGTCCATCAATTAGAGAATGGTTGGGTAAATTGTGGTATATGAAGATTATGGAATATTATTGCTCTGTAAGAAATGACCAGCAGGAGGAATACAGAGAGGCTTGGAGAGACTTACATCAACTGATGCTGAGTGAAACAAGCAGAACCAGAAGATCATTATACACTTCAACAATGATACTGTACAAGGATGTATTCTGATGGAAGTGGATATCTTCAACATAAAGAAGATCCAATTCACTTCCAGTTGATCAATGATGGACAGAAACAACTACACTCAGAAAAGGAACACTGAGAAGTGAATGTAAATTGTTAGCACTACTGTCTATCTACCCAGGTTACTTATACCTTAGGAATCTAATACTTAATGTGCAACAAGAAAATGGTATTTACACACATATATTGTATCTAGGTTATACTGTAACACATGTAAAATATATGGGATTGCCTGTCATATAAGGGAGGGAATAGAGGGAAGGAGGGGAAATTTTGGAAAAATGAATACAAGGGATAATGTTATAATATATATATATATATAATATATAATGTCAAAAATTATAAATAAATTTTTAAAAATAAGTAAATAAATATTTGGCAGGAAAAAAAAGGAAAGGATATTGTTTGATCAGAGGAAAAATGATCTCCCTTATACTACTTTGATCTTCAAATACTGGATGTTACTTCAGCTTAGGGACTCCTTGGATAAGACTCCGTGGGCAAAAGTCAGGCATGCCTATTTTTATATTTTACCTTGTTTCCATTTTTACCTTATTTTTTTCCTGTTCCCATTTAGTTAAATTTACTATACCCACTGTTTTCAGCATATTCATCTATTTACAATAATAGGGATCAGTGGAGATTGCAGTGGGACCTGGCCAAAACCCACCACATATCCAAATAGATTCTCTAGGAGGAAAAATTTAAAAATAGCTTGATAGAAACAAAAATTTTAAGCCCTCACTATGTGCCAGGAGCCATACCAAGCTGTGGATGTACAAATATAGACAAGTAAAATAGTGCCTTCTCTCAAGGAATTTGCATTCTAATGGGAGAAGATAATACATAACCATTAGTTGGAGCAAGAGGTTGAAGAGGTTACACACAGAGAGCATAATGTAGAGCTAGTAAATGAGGTAGAAATTAAACCTGATAGTACTTCCTTCCCAGGCCCTGGAAATCAGGGTTAGCTTCCTGTCTCTACCACTTCAAAGACATGGTTGTTCCTTATTTTAAGGCATCTTCTTAGTAACTGGTAAAGAGAGAGCAGTTTTCAAAATTGTCTTTAGGAATGTTTGAAAACTTAATGATTCCACTGCTCTGTCTTTTCACAGCCACAGTGAACTCACTTGTATTCAGCTGATAGGATGAAGCAATAGATATAAAACTTATTAAAGTTACAGTGGAGAAAGCTAAGGAATAATTGGGGAAGTTTACCCAAGGACTAACATGGTCATTACAGTAGAGAAAAATGAGAATAACATTAGAATCTCTACAACTGAAAGGAATTCCACAGAAATTGTAGTGTCAAATCAGTCACACACAGATAGATACATCAACCTTACAACTATCCCCAAGCCAGCTGAATGACTTATATTAGCTCCTCTTTGTTAGTTATCTACCCAGTTTCTTTCCCAGGATTGTACTCTTGCAGAATGAATGAATATCATTCATCTTTCTCTAGGCAACTCTAGGATTAAGTTGTGATTCTGCTTTTGACCTTGCTTCTACTTTAGACACAAACTCCTGCTTCTGAACCTTTCAGTTTCCTGAGGCATCTACTGCTTCTTGATTTGAGTTTTTTCACATGGGAATTGTTATTCCTTCTTTGCGAAATGGTAAGACAATCTGTAGATAGAAATCTAAAATTGCTACGATGGCACATTAAATAGAGTAATGAACCTGAGTCAAGAAGACATGAGTTTGAATCATGCCTTGCCAGATGTTGGACTGTGGACAAATTACATAATCTCTGTTTGGTTCAATTTTCTCATCTGTAAAAAAGCATATAATATAACTTTCTTCCTTGGGTTGTGAATCTCAAGAAAAAAAAAAAAGAACTTAAAGTTCTCTATAAATATTATTAACATACTTTGATGAGCTTTTCTAAGTATAGTACCTGAATATAGAGAATATTCCTAAAACAATATATCTTTGAATGGATTAATATGTGTATAATGATATGAATTAAGAATAATTACATAAAATTATCATATTAAAATATTTAAGTTCAATTCCTTTCCAAGAAGAGCTTCTCTGAATGGTTTATGTGTTTTCTGTCTATGTTCCTATATTCCTATGAGCCCTTTACATTATTTACATTTTCTGAATGTTCAAATAAAGATTACTACCTCCACCATATTTTCATATGTTTATTACTTTGTATACTTACATGGGACCTGAAAACTCAGTTATCCATGTCTGTGACAACCTATAAATTATTTATATTCAAAGATTTTCCTAAAGTAAATTGTAGATGGGGAGAAGAGAAAGAAGAAATGAACTAAGAAAAAATTGATCCTTTTAGGGTCAACTCCACAGATTGAAGTGATGTGTATAAATCCAGGATTTGGCAGAGGGAATCCTATGATATTTTTCTTCTTTTTTTTTTTTAACATGTCTTTCCATTTATATGTTTTATCAATTTTTATCACCATTACTTTCTTTGTCTTCATCGTGTTTGTTGATTTTGTTTTGTTTTTAATAAGTGTGATTATAAACTATACTTAGATTTTTGGTAGATGGTTGGGATAGGAGAGAATTACAGATTAGAAAGTAGTCAGAAACCCTTTGGAATGATTTTTGCTAAGAAAAAGAAAACATTTGCCTTACCAAATAACAAAAGATCTGCCAAGAAATTTGCTTATTTGGCTCATCCTTGGAAATGTAGATTAAGTTCTTAACCCTATTTCATCTGGAATAAAATGTCAATAAATCTATGTTCATTATTGTTTTGAAAATCCAATCTATAATGTACTGTAAAACATTCAAATTTAGAGAATAGGAATTTAAGCCATACACTTAATACTACAGATATGTAGCAACTCAGGAATCACTGAATCAACCCTCTTACTGGAAACTAGCCACATAGTTAAAAATTCAAACTTTGAAAACTATTTGTAAGAAGGGCCACTGGCAATGAAGTGGAGTGTGAAATTAGGCTGTAACCAAACCAAATTAAAGGCATCCTCTGAATTTATGATTTCTACTTCTTCTGTCCATAGTCTAGAGGTTTCACAGGTATTTAATTGTACCCTAAGGTTTAAAGACATTGGATTGGGTATTAAAATTGACTCCAACTGCAATTCACTGACTCAGTGGGAATAATAAATAAATATATACACACATACACAAGAGTATATTCAAAAAATCTTACAAAAATATATACAAATGTTTTATATGTATTATATAAAATCAACATATACAGATTATTTTATATATGTATATTATACTTCTATGTATATGGAAGGGAGAAGGAAGAGAGAGAAAGACAATAACTACAGACAAAGAAATTAAGAAAAGGAGAACCTGGGGGCAGCTAGGTGGCGCAGTGGATAGAGCACCAGTCCTGAATTCAGGAGGACCTGAATTCAAATCTGATCTCAGACACTTAACACTTCCTAGCTGTGTGACCCTGGGTAAGTCACTTAACCTCAGCCTTGGGGGGGTGGGGGGGGGGAGAAGGAGAACCTGTTTTAGTCTAGGAAAGAGTGGTAATGAAAATCTGAACAGGGTGGTAAGTCATAGGATGAAAAGGAGAAAGACATCCCAAAATGACCAAAGTGACAAGAGGAAGAGTTGAAATGAAAAGCTGAATTTTATCACAAAGAAATATTAATTAGAAATATCCTTATCCACTTGTATTTACTGATTATTAAAGAGAATTAGACTGTCCAAGCTCGTACTGGTATTTTTAAGTCAAAACAGCAGACCCTGTTAGTACTAAAAAAAAAAAAAAAAAAAAAAAGCTTAGTTGATAATGATTTAGCTGTATTCTATAAAAAAAAGTCAATAAAACTAATGAAAAGTACTGTTGCAAATGTCTCAAAGAGGTTTGAATACTCTCAACTAGTTACAAACATTCTCTGATTTTTTATTGTTTAATGTTACCTTTCTAGGTAGGAATGAAACTATTTGCTCTGTACCTGAATGATGTTTAGACTCTGGATACATTTTTTTTTCCATTCATGCCAAGCAAGTCGCCCCCCACAATCTAAAACAAACAAGCAAAAAAAAAAATTACTATTCCTCAGCAATCTGAGATGTGATAGAATTGAAATTCTGAGAATCCACTGAACAAATTGGAAACTCAATGCCATGAGCCCAGGACAAACTTCTGCTCCTTTATACAAACAGCAGTTGTGAGTAAAGTTGCCAGACCTGTGGCCTCAGTCTATCTGGCTAATCAAGTGCTAGACATTCATTCATTCACTTAATAAAAGAGTGAGCTGAGAGATATAGTTAAAACTACTATTTGGATTCAAACCAAAGTCTCTTAACTCTAATCTAGTACCCCCATTGTACTATTCTGACTCCTAAAATCCCTTGAAACTCTAAATTTTTAAAATTATGAAACAATTATTGTCCAATTAAAAACAAGATGGTGCATTAGGGCAATCACCCAGCTGAACATTCTTATCATTCCCCTCCAGATAACTTTAAAATAAAGCCTCAAATCTGATTTTAAAGTGACAGAACCAACAAAAATTTAGGGTGATATATTTTTCCAGCCTAAGAAAATTTAAGAAGTGGGAAAGATAACTTTGTAGCATGGGATGGAAATGTAGCAAAGGTCTGTCCAGAATCTAGACACAATGATGGCAATCAAGACTGTGGCAACAGTTTCAGGAGCTCTCAATCCAAACAGTGAGGATGATGAACAACTTCCCAGAAGAGATTATAAGTGACCTTTTAATGGTACTGGGTACAGCTAAAACTGATTGGCAGTTAAGTCACACTATAGAGTTCTAGGCAGAGACAAGCACTATGGATTGGTAACAAATAAGTAAGGATCATGGTACCAAAGCAGAGAGGAGTGGCAAAGTATACAGCTGCAGGGGACCAGGGCCCCTTTCTTGGTAAAATCCAGAGTACAGAACAGGAGAGGAGTAGCTACACCTCTCTCAAAATCACATTACCTTGGAAGCACCAAAAATTTACAGATCCCTAAAACTAGCCGGGCAAAAAAGTCTGAACCTTGGGCAGTTCCCTACTTCTAGGAGAACAGAGCCAAACTTTAAGTTCAAAGTCAAGAAATAATCTGGAAAAATGAATAAACAACAAAATGAAGAAAAGAACTTCTTAAAAATCAAATAAGGTCAAATGAAAAAGGAGGTACAAAAATTCACTGAAATACTACTTTAAAAGCATAATTGTCCAAATTAAGGAATGGGGAGAATATAAAATCTCACTGAAGAAAACAATTCTTTGAAAATCAAAACTCATCAAGTGGAAGCTAATAACTCCATGAGATATGAGAAAGAAAGGAAGGAAGGAAGGAAGGAAGGAAGGAAGGAAGGAAGGAAGGAAGGAAGGAAGGAAGGAAGGAAGGAAGGAAGGAAGAAAACAATAAGACAAAATCAAAAATTAATAAAAGATGAAAATGTAAACTATCTCATTAAAAAATAATTTAAATATTTTTGGACTAATTGAAAGTCATTATCAAACAACGAGACTACATAACATATTTTAAGAAATTATTAAGGAAAACTGCCTTAGTATCTTAGATTCTGAGGTAAAATAGAAATTGAAAGAATCCCATTGATTACCTCCTGAAAGATATCCCAAAAATGAAAACTCCCAGTAATATAATAGCTAAATTTTAGAACTCCCAGTTCAAAGAGAAAACATTGAAAGCAACCAGAAAGAAATAATTCAGTTATCTTGGAGCCAGGATCACACAAGGATTTTAGTCGTTTCCATTTTAAAGGAATAGATGCCTTGGAATATAACATTCCAGAATGCAAAGAAACTAGAATTACAACCAAGAATTATCTCTCCAGCAAAACTGGGTGTAATCCTTAGAAGGAAAAATAGGCATTTAATGAAATAGAGGGCTGTCAAGAACTCCTGATGCAATACCACAGATGAGTGCAATTTAAATACATGATCAAGAGAAGAAGAAAAAATAATAAAGGTAACTATGAAAGAGCATTCATAAGGTACTTAATCAAATTAAATCATTTACATTTCTAAATGGGAATATGATACATGTAACTCCTAAAAACTTTATCATTAGGACAATTTAAAGGTATTTACATAGAGAGAGGGCAAGGTATGAATTGATTATATTGGAATAATCACCAAAATAAGGAAGGGAAGAGAGTGAGTAATATAGGGTGAGAAAGGGAAAGGAGAGCTAGATTGGGGAAAATTTTCTCACATAAAAGAAGCATTCAAGGAAGAGCTTTTATATTGGAGGGGGGGAATGGGGAAGTGGTAGGTAGTGCTTGAATTTCATTTACATCAGAATAAGTTCAAAAAAAGAAATTATATGCCAACTTAATTGTGTATAGAAATGTAATTTACCCAGTAGGGAAGTAGGAGAGGAAGAGGATTAGAGGAAGGGATTGTGGGGGGGGGGGGGGAGAAAGATAAAAAAGAATAGGGTAGTTTAAGTGATTAGAAAAAAATAGACTTTTGAGGAAGGACAGGATAAAGAGAAAGACAAGGGAAGAAATAGAAGATGATGGGATGAAGGGAAATACACAGTTAATAATTATAACTGTGAATGTAATGGGATGAGCCAACACATATAATAAAAGCAAATAGCAAAATAGAGTGGAAAATTAGAAAACAGAATCCAACAATATATTGTTTACAAGAGATACACTTGAAACAGAAAAACACACACGGATTTAAAATGAAGGACGGGAGCCAAATCTGATATGCTTCAGGTGAAAGGGAAAAAAAAAAAAAAGGATAGCAATTGTGATCTCAGATAAAGCAAAAGCAAAAAAATTGTTCTAATTAAAAGAGACAATCAAAGAAACTACAATTTGCTAAAAAGTACCATAGAAAATTAATAGCAAAACCTTTTATAGTAATTTTTCTCTAATAAAAACCTTATTTCTCAAATAAATGCTGAATATAAAACTGAGTCAAATTTATAAAATTATTTAAAAAGAACTACACCCAAATTGATAAATAATCAAAGGATATAAACAGGCAGTTTTCAGAAGAAGAAATCAATGCTATCAATACTCATATGAAAAAATGTTCTAAATTATTATTAACCAGTCAAATTTTAAAAACTCAAGTTTCACTTTATACTTATCATAAATGACAAATGCTGGAAGGATGAGTAAAAAATAGGCATATTATTGAATTTTTGATGGAGCTGTAAACTTTTCCAACTATTCTGGAAAACAATTTGGAACTATATCCAGATTATTAAAAAATTATACATACATTTTGACTCAATCATACCACTACTAGGTTTGTATCCCAAAGAGATCAAAGAAAAAGAACCTATGTGTACAAAAATATTTTGTGGTGACAAAGAACTGAAAATTAAGGGAATGCTTATCAGCTGGGGAATACTTACCGTGTTATAGCCTATGATTGTGACATAGTACTATTGTGCTATAAGAAATGATGGGAGAAGGGGTTCAGAAAAATAAATCAAGACCCATACCAACCACTGGAAAGTAAAGTTAGAAGGACCAGGAGATAATAGCCATGGCTACTCTGATCAGTACATAATCCAAGAAAATTCTAAAAGACTAATCCACCTCTAACAAGAAAACTGTGCAAGTTGAAGTAGGACCGTCTCACTTTATTTTTCTTGCTTTTTTTGAAATATGGCTAATATGAAAATATGTTTTGCATGATTTCACAGTTATAATTGATATTATACTACTTGTCTTCTCAATAAGTGAGGGAGGGATGGCAGAGAAGGAGAGAATTTGGAACTCAAAATTCAAAATTAAAAGAATGCTAAGAATTAATAATAAATTTTAAAAATAAATAAAATGTATTCTCCTGACTAATACAAAAGGAATGTGTTAATAACAATGAAAACTTCCAACAGACACTTCTAATGTGATCTTCTCCAAATTAAATGAATATATAACATATGACCTACTTTTTCTTATTGCTTAAGCAAAGGCAAAAATATTTCCAGATTTGTCTCAGTATATTTGCTACTAGTAGCAAGAGGAGAATTCAAGGCACCTTAGAATCTGTTACTACTTCCAAATATCTTAAACCAATTCTTTTCTTGAACTTTGTCTCAAATAAACATTTGCTCTGCTCAACTTCCATCACCAACATCCTTCTCCCACAAAACAATCTCATTTTCTCACCTCTGTGTTTTTGATCATAGTCCTTCCTGTGCCTGTATTATCCTATCTTCCTTTTTTATTTTATGATTCCCACTTATCTTTTCTATGAAGCTTCCTTCACTTTTCCTTGAGTCTCATAATACCCTTGGTCTGAATCTCATGATACACCATGTAATATGTATTATAATTAATACATCTTATTTTATACATAAACCCCTTGAGTATGGGTTTGTTTTTGTTCAATCATTCAGACAAGTGCAATTCTTTGTGATCACATAGACACCAGGCCCTCCTATCCTCTTATTTTTCAAAGTTCATGCTAGTTCATATTCATTATCTCCATTATGCTATCTATCCATCTTATCCTCAGCTGTTCCCTTGTTAATTTACTTTCATTTTTTTCTCCCAAATCAGGATATTTTTCATTGAGTCCCATATTCTCATTATATGGTAAAAGCATTTGATCTTTATCTTCAGAATTTGACCTTCTAGCAAACAGCATGATTTAATTTTAAATATCAACTAATTTGATCTCTTTGCTGTCCAGGAGACTCTTACCCAGCACCACAATTTGAAAGCATCAGTTCTTCAGCAGTTAGCTTTCTTTATGGTTCAACTCTCATGGAAATACATTGCTACTGGAAAAACAATAGGTTTGACTATATTATGGACCTTTGTTAGCAAGGTGATATCTCTGCTTTGTAGTATACTGTCCAGATTCGCCATAGCTTTCATTCCAAAAATTTAATTTAATGGCAGCAGTCACTGTCTGCAGTAATCTTCAAGCCTGCTTTCATTTTTTTTTTTCTACATTTACCAGGAAAGTGATGGGACCAGTTATCAAGATCTTAGTTTTTTGGTTGTTAAGCTTCAAGTCAGCTTTTACATTCTCTTCTTTCACCCTCAACAAGAAGCTTCTTCATTCATCTTCACTTTATGCCAATATTGATATTGCTCCTAGCAATCTTATTTCAAGTTTTGATATATCCAATCTGCCATGATGAATTCTGAACATGTTAAATAAATAAGATGACAATATACAACCTTCTTGTTCTCCTTTTTTCAATGTTAAGCCAATTAAATTGTCCAGGTTTGGTTCTAAATATTGCTTTCTGGCTTGCATATAAATTTTTCAAAAGACGAATGAAATAATCTGGTACTCCCATTTTTTTAATGACTTGCCGCAATTTGTTTGGTTAGTCTTTTTTTTTTTTTTTTTTTTTTTTTTTTTTTGAAGAAGCAATTGAGGTTAAGGGATTTGCCCAGGATCACACAGCTAGCTGTTGTGTCTGTGGCCAGATTTAAACTTGGATACTCCTGAGTCCAAGACCAGTGTTGTATCCACTGCACTATCCTAGATAGATGCCCCACCACATTTGTTGTAATCCATATAGTCAAAGATTTTAGCATAGTCAATGAAGCAATAGATTTTTTCCCTGTGATTTTCTTGCTTCCTCCATGATCCAGGCAATGTTGACAATTTGGTACCTAGTTCCTCTGCTTCTTTGAAACTCAGCCTGCACTTCTGGTAATATATGGTACAGCTATTGTGGAACCTGACTAGCAGAATCTTAAGCCTAATCTTTCTGGTGTGTTAAATAAGCACAATTTTTCAGTGATTTGAACATTCTTGGCATTGCCTTTCTTTAGGACTAGACATAAACTGATATTTTCCAATCCAATGGCCACTATTTTATTTTCCAAATTTTGTACTCCAAAGTCTGTTGCTCTAATTATTTTTATTTCCTACTGTAGTATTCCATCCCCTATGATGAATCTGATAGTTTTCTGGTGTTATTTTTAAAATATGTTGTAAATATTCATATCACAAATCAACCATTACCTCTTTGGTATCAGTGGTTGAAGCACAGACTTAATGTTACTGTGATTTTGAATGGTCTGCCTTATTTCTGAATAGACATCATAATTTTTGAGGTTATTTTCTATTACTGCTTTTCTCATCCTTTTACTGATTTTGACAGGTAATCTATTTCTTCAAAGAAATTATATTACAGGTTACTATGAAATATTTATTGATCTTTATAGCATTGTATCATCTTTCCATCACCAGATGCATTTATAGTTGAGCTTCCTTTTAGCCTTGTCCTAGCTGCTTCATTAGTACTGGAGCTATTTGTAGTTGTTTTCTTTTATTTCCCACTAGAATATTGGACCCCTCTCAAACTGAGAAACTCATCTGTCTTGGATAACCCTGCATGGTATAACTGATAATTTCATTGAACTATACAAATCCGTCTGCTATGACAAGGCACTGATGGGAAATGAAGGGACCTGTACTGAATGGACCTTAAAGGTCATCTGGTCAAACACTCTCATTTTACAGATGAGTAAATGAATCTGAGAAAAATTAAGTGATTAGTCCAAAGTCATAAAAATAATTAGCGGACTAAGTTCTATGTAATTGACTTCCTAGGTGTCAAATCCTGATGTTTACCTACAATATGATGATGGATTCTTTTTGAGTCATTCCTTTAATTCTACAGTGATTGATATATATATTGGTCTTGCTGCTTATTGAATAAAAACTTATATCCCCATTTCCAGCCAACAAAGTTGCCCTGAGAAGCATCTATGAATTTCATTTTTGGTTATTTCTCTAATGATAGTTGCGCTACTGCTTAGAATTCTTAGAATTTAAGGATTCTGGGACCAAGAGGTGACTAGCATAAAGTCAACACATATTCCTGAATGTATCCTTTGTCTAACTAACAAATTATTAGCAAGACAGTGTAATATTTCATGCCTCATTCCTTACCTAAAGAAAGCCTTTCAACTCACCCAAGACAATAAACCACAAATTGAACAGAAGTCATAGGTCAAACATAATAGATCACAAGTATTCAGAAGTATAGAATAATTGTTAAGAAAGCAGTATTATCTCATTGAGGTAAGGAAGAATTTAGTATAGCATTAAAAAGTGCAATGAAACTCTCCTATCACATATTGCCATGAACAGTCTTTTAGAATATTGTTTTTATGAACCTTTGAATTCCACTCTTTGGATTCTACTATTTTTTATCCCACAATTTTTAAAAAGAAATTTTAAAAATTATATGTAACTGACTGAAAGGTAGAGTGAATACAAGACTCCATAGTATTTCTTTATTATCCATGAAAAAAAAACCAAAACACTATATTCATTGGCACAAAATATAGCTTTAAAGTTCTACTCAAACAAGCAGTCTTTCACATGTATGTTTCAATCATATAATTCTACCACAAAGATAATTCTGTTCAATGACATGCAGATTATTAACAACAAACAAGACATAAAACAAAGAGATATTTGTTTGCCAAAAGAGTTAATCACTATCAAGGAAGGAATTTTTTATGAAATCTATGTAGAAAGGCATCTATTATAAGGGATGAGTTCTTCCAGGTAATCATTTTTTTGTAGATTATATTGTATTGATTATATCAAATCCCAGAACATCTCAGGGTTTTGTAAATAAGGTCCATGATTATTCAACAGAAGAGATTGTTTTTTAACAAATCTATATTATAAAAACTAAGTGGATTAAAAAATGTCTTCATGTAGAACAAGAGTCAGTATTTTGAAATAAAATTTTATTGTATTTGAAAATGTAAAAAAACTATTCTTAGCAGCAGAGGGTAGGCCAGATTTGGCCCTCAGGGAGTAGTTTGCTGACACATGCTCAAGACTATGTGAGGCAGCTAAATGGTCAGTCCATTGATTTAATATACATATTTTTACACTGGTATTACAGATGGACAATGAGTTGAAATGGGATGAAATTATTCAAGCATATTCAATTGCATTTGAATAATTACATTATGTTTTTAATGACTCCAGATGCCCCTTGTGGAAACATTTTGGAACAACACTATCATTGAGGAATTAAAGCTATAGAGTGATCCAAAGGTCAATAGATATCAACATTGAAACTGTAAGTAGACTGAGCATATTTCCAAAGATGATCTACTTGCAAAAAAGACCATAAGGGTATTATCAACAAGTATCTAATTGGAAAAGCAAATGAGAATAGCTATGTTGTGACAGGGAGACATAAGAAGCATATAATCTGAATGAATCACTAGTCCCGACAAAAATTTTTTTTGAAAGATCTATCGAAAGATTAATATAATGTTGGGTCATCATCTGTATAGGAAATATAAAAGAAAACAGGCAAAAGATACATGAAATAAAAATGTATGACAGAATTTTCATGTAGTAATGGAGAGATCACAAATTTATGGGACTGTTCAAATATGAAAAACTTGGGAAGAATAGAAAAGAGAACAATTTTTTAAATTAAAAGATTAGAAAACAAAGATAAGAGGAAAAGTTATTAAACTGGAATATGTGGTAAGAGAAGAATTCAGTTTAGCATGAAAAGACTGATAGAGATTTCAGAACTATTCCTGGATATGCTTGTATGTTCTTTTGCCATATTATCTCATTTATCTTTGAAAATATGAGGTAGTATATGAATCTCTAAATTGATCTTTGAAACATCTGTAGTTTGATTCTGCAGAGACGATGATATTCCAGAATTTACAATCATATAGTATGGCTTTAAAAATTGGCATTAAATACATGAATTTTCATCTCAAGGAATAGCATGGGAATCTTGAGAGTACTAAACAATAGATAATCAGAATAATATCATCTAGCAAAAAGGAGAAATTGAAAAATCACATCATCTAGGAAAACACTCTTCTGTTTGTCCTCTGCATCTTTAGAGAACCTACAACATTCTGGTTTATAGAAAACCACAAAAATCCATCACAATCATGGTTAAATTTATCAAATAATGTTACATGATCTTAAATTATGTAAGAGTTACTACTTGTCAAAGGAGAAATTTAATGCTTGGTTTTGTTCTACTGTTTTTAACTGATCTTTTATAATTTATAAGCAATAACAAAGTAGGACATTGTATTTTTAGTTCTGGTCAATTAAATTTTTTACTGTATAGATGTGGTCTATTACAGCAAAATTAATAGACATAGTCTGGATAATCCCTTCTCATGTTTATTTCAAAGATATTTTTAAGATATGTATATGTTACTCTTATTAAATTTTATAAAAATGAGAAAGTAGATATATGGACTGGTAAATATTCATAACATATAAATTATCTTTTTGGCAATGTTATCATTGAATAAAATCAATAAAATATTTTTTCCTCCTTTTGGTATCTCCCTCTATATTTGATATATTGGTGGAGGTTTTATGAAGTTTTAAATAATTTTCTTTTTATGGGCAGGTAGGTAGCACAGTGGATAGAGCACTATACCTGAAGTCAGAAGAACCTTAGTTCAAATCTGGCTAGGAAAAATGTTTGTAAGCAGCTCTTTTGATGGTGACAAAGAAATGGAAAATTACTAGATGCCCATCCGTTGGGAATGGCTGAATAAGTTGTTGTGTATGAAGATAATATAAATAATAAAATATTATAAAAAATGATGAATAATCTGATTTTAGAAAGGCCTAGAAAGTTATATGAGCAAACTAAGCAAAACCAGGAATACATGGTTCACAATAACAGCAAGAAGGTGCAATGATCAACTATGAAAGACTTGGTTCTTCTCAGTGGTTCAGTGATCCAAGGTAATCTAAAATAGATTTTGGATAGAAAATGCATCTGCATCCAGAAAAATAATTATGGAAAATGGATGTCGACCAACACATTCTGTGTTCATTTTTTTTTCTGTTTTTTCTCTCCCATGGTTTTTCCCTTTTGTTTTGATTTTTCTCTCACAACATGATTCATAAAGCAATGTGTATTAAAAACAACAAACAAACAAATTAATAAAAATATTATAAACTCCTTGAGAGTAGAGATCTTCTTTTGTCTTTTTTTTTTTTGTACCTCCAGTGTTTGGTACAGTGCCTGGCACACAGTTGGCTTTTAATAAATGTTTTTGATTATTTGAAGATTGAGAGTAGGATTTATGTTTAATAGTCCCAGTGCTTAGCACAATAACTTATACATGGTAGTGCTTAAAATGCATGTGTAATGAATGGATGATTTAATATACAATACCTGCCTTCTCTTTGGCCTACAGCTTAAGAAATTGTCAATGAGGAATTGTTGAATTGTTAAACTAATTAAAAGCAGGAGTAGAAGCTAAACCAAGGATTCCCAAAATCTGTACTTTGGACTACTAAAAATTTCCCCATACCATCTACATTATTTGTGGGCTAATCTCTCAATTTCTAAAATATTTGATACTTAATATGTTTTGTGTTAGGCAAAAATAAATAATTGATTTATATTTAACAAAAACTAGATATTACCTTATTGCTTTCTCATCTAAAATTGTAAGAGTCTTCTTATCAATTCTATTAAGACTTCTGTGGTTAAAAGTAAATGAACAGATTGGCTAGACAGACTTCAGGGCCTTTTACCCCCAACAAAGTGATGTGCAGTCTGAAAAATTTTGAGAGACGAAACACCATATGACCTCAGAGGTCCTGTGCAATTATATGTTTCCATGACTCTCTGACTTAGCAGTTCCCACATTGACTTTAATGGGAAGGTTGTAGACCTTGCTGTTTAGCTCTTTTAGAATATGCTATGTTTATAGAGCACATCTTGAACTTAACCATTACCCTTAGCACCCCAGTTAGCAAAATGAGTGCTATTACTCACTCTTTCAGTCAAATAAATGTGGCATTTTCGAGTTAGAAATGACCTAAGAAATTATGCAGTTCAACCTCCTAATTTAACAAATAAGAAGATTCAAATTCATGGAGGTTAACAAATTCATCCAAGGTCATATAGCTAGTTAACCAGACCTAGAACTCATGTCTTCTGGCTCCCAATGGAAAGATCATGCTGATATATATGAAGAATTAATGAGTCATATGATACCATAAGACTTTCTCCTGGGCAATATGGAGTCTTGAAGGGGAAGAATATTCACTTTGGCACATTGCATGTTTTTTTTTCAGCTACTGAAATGAGGCATGAATATGAATGAATGAATAGAGCTGTTACTAGTTAGTGTGGAGGTGATGAGGAATAGGGAAAGGAAACCAAGCTGAAGAAGGGGTCAAGAGCCTCAGGAGGCAGTGTGTTATGAAAGAAGTAGGGGTGGGTGAACATAGCAGTAATACAAGACTAGTTGGTAGAAAAGGAAGGGTATGGAAATGTGAGATTCACCAGTCTCTGCCATTAATAGATGATAGTTCTCCAGGAAGGAAACAAAAATTTATTAAGCACCTACTATTTGTCAGACACTGTGTTAAGTGATTACAAATACTATCATTTGATCTCTCAGAAACAAGGGAAGATAGTACTTTTATTATCCCCGCTTCACTAAGAGAAAACTGAAGCAAATAGAGGTTAAGTGATTTGCCTGCAGTGACAGAGCTAGCAAGTGCCTGAGGATAAATTTGAATTTAGTTCTTCTTAATCTTCCAGCATTCTAATCCACTGCCCTACCTAGTCAACTCTAATGAAAGAAAATTTGCAACTTTCTCCAACAATACTGGACAACCTGGGAACAGGAATATAGAAATCATATGGTAAGGTTTATCCAAGAGAGAGAGGGAACAAGGATTTATTATGCACCGACTATGTGTAAGGCACTGTGTGCAAAGTGCTTTTGAAAGAAGTGGCAAAACTAATTACTACTAGAACCTAGTTTTCCTAATAATCATTCTGTATGATTTAATATTGACAGAATACATTTATTTAGTTGCTTATTTGTTTTTGATGTACTTACTAACTTCATTTGTTATTCCACACTCCCAATGTGGAAATTCTCTCTATCCATTCATATCAGTACCTCATCTGTGATTTGCTAATTTAGAAATTTGCCTGAGATATTAAGAGGTTAAATGACTTGTCCACAATCACTCATCTCCTATGTGTCAGAGGCAGGTATTTATTTAACATTTTAAAGCTTACAAATCATTTTATCTCAGTTGAACAAATTTGTGAATTAGGTGGTGTCAGGGATAGATCTTCAGGGCCTGGAGTTAGGTGTAAATTCAAATTTCGTCTCTGACACTTAACTAGTTTTGTGACCCTGGACAATTCATTTCACTTTGGTTTGCCTCAGTTTCCTCATCTTAAAATGAGGATAACAATAGCACGTACCTTTCAGGGTTGTTGTAAAAACTAAATAAGATAATAATTTTAAAGCACAGTACCTAGCTTACAGTAAGCCTTTTAAAATTTTAGCTATTTTTATTATTATTTTACGGATGAGGAAATGGATGTTTAGAGAGCTTAAATGACTTACTCATGACTTTTGGATATTTCAGAGGATCTATGACCTCTTTCCTGTGGCTAATCCCTCCATTACTGCAGAGTACAACCCATCTTTTCTACTCATCCCGTATTTCCCCCTCCCCCCCTTTTTTTTTGTTCTCTCATCAATCATTCACAGGGAATTCATTTAACAAATGATGGAAGTTTTCTTTTATTCTCATTAATTTTTTTTCAGGCATCAATGAAGCCCTCATAGGGTCTACTCACCTGTTATTGTTGCTATTATCTGTACTTCAATCTTGAAGAGAACCATGACATCAGGGAGGGGATGCTATGACATACAAAGAAATTGGATTTGAGTGAAGGACGGCTGGGCAAAGTCACCTGCCTCACTTTCCACTCCAAAGCCATTATACACTATTCTTGCTGCAAGTCTGACTATCTCCTTTTCCAGTTCATATCATCTCTTTAGTATCTTTCATGTATCATCTTGTATGCATGTCATCATTGGCAATATGTTGCAAACAACATAGACCCACACTATTTGCTTCTTTGTTGTCCTTTGAGTGCTCAGCAATTCTGACCCTTCAGGGACTGTGACGTTCTGTCATGATTTCTAACATCATTGGAAATAAATTGGTGTTTAAAATGATTTTGGTTTGTCTCTTTCAGAGAGAACTTCCCAAATAAAATCTAGCCTGCTTTCTTTGTAACATTTAATTCTAGGTCTAGCCCTCATCCATTTGCAGACTCCAGATATGCATATTGTTGGAACAGAATTATGGTTTGTCCATCTAATTGAATACCGTGATATGGACAAAAAGCAATATATTTCTTTCATCCTTTCCTTCTCTTTCTTTCCTCTCCTCACATCATTCTACTCCTTATCAGGAGTAAAATAAGATAATGGGAAGATAATGAAATAAATTTTTCAGGAAAATAGATTTCACTATTTATATTTAGCTCATGTAAAACAAAAATTTAAAAATGGGACTATCTTCTAGAGATCATATAAAGTTCTTTTCCCATATTCATTTGCAAGCAAGAGTTTATTGCAGGAAAATAAGTCAGCAACCAGAGCAATTACTAAATATAATAGTTAAACAAATGGTAAGAATAACCCTCAATTTGAGAAAGCTCCAACTTGGTCAAGATGGACTGCCAGTTTAAAAGATTAGGAAACCAAAGACAGTGCAGGAAAAAAACACAAAAAACCAAAAAAACAAAAACAAAAACAAAAAAAAAACCATCTAACATTAGTAGAAATTAGTACCATGGTGATCTTTGACTTTGCACAGTTTTGGGAAGATCATCGGTGCTTAAATCGGCAAGATATTGAAACTTGGCAGAAGATCCAAGATAGACTCTATATCATGAAAGTGTAAGTTCCAAAGATAAACCAGAATTTCTTTTCAATTTAGTTGCCCATATACTTGCCAAAACACTTTTACCCCAATGCTTTTTAAAGCCTTCAGAAACCACAAGTTGAAAATGCTCAACTAATGTGTAAATGGTCTTTGGGCAGCTGTGTCCTGTATCTCTGTAATGGAAGCAGCAGCCATCTCATCTCTCCCCCTACCCCTTGACCGGAAACTTGGTTGAGCTCATTGAGAGCCCTGGGGAATGAACATGTGAATCTAGAATCTTAATCTTTCAACAATCAATTCTTGAATAATTTGGTCCAGGATAAAGAGGAGACAGCTGCTTTAACCTTAATTCTCTTTACATAGGTTGCAGGGATCCATTAATTTGTTTAAAAAATATCTTGATATATTTAATTTTTAAAATATTTAAAATTTAATTTAACTTTTTAAATTAAATATATATATATGTATATATATATACATATATATATCTTGATAACTGAATTGATTTCCTTTGCAATCCTATGTGTTTTGTGCATTTGAAACCTTTTTTCCAAGATATTCAAAGGCTAAATCAGACTAGCAAAGGGCCCTTGTTGTTGAGCCTTTTTCAGTCCTTGTCCAACTCTTCATGGCCCATTTGGATTTTTTTGGCAAAGGTCCTGATGTGGTTTTCTATTGCTTTCTCCAGTTCATTTTACAGATGAAGAAACTGGGGCAGAGTTAAGTGATCACTTAAGGATCACATAGCTTGTAAGTGTCTGAGGCCATATTTGAACTCAAGAAGATGTCTTCCTGACTCCAAGCCTAACAATATATCCACTGCACCATCTAGCTGCCCTTGCAAAGGGCCCTCAATACAAATGCAAAAATTATAAGCATCCTTGTTAGAATCAAAAGAAACTAGAGAAGCAAAAGATGTGGGTATCATACTATTTTCATGATCAAGAGACCAGTTTAAATTCTAGGAGATGCAGGCTTTTATAAAATCTCCTGAGAGCTATTCTTGACACAGCAAACTTTCAGCCTGTAAGGGAAAAAAAAAAAAATCATTTTGCAGTTTGTTTATTCTTTTCCCTGCCCCTATCCCTACTCCCTCACAGCTGAATTCCCACAGGAAATGAACCTTTAGGTCATTGGTATTTATGAAGTATTCTCTTCAGAGGAGTTTGTAATATCTTGGAGGCATTTATAAGTTGGAGTCAATATATCCTCTATACCAGAGAAGTAGCAGAAGAGTACAATAAAGCAATTAACTGTCTGCAGTTGGTTAATTAAGAGATACAGCAATACCTTAGCCCAGGGCATTAAAGTAAATCTAGCTGATAAAATAGAAATTGGCAAATTAGGAGGATTGACAGGATGTTAGAGTATAATGAGTTGTTCACATAGAAATCTTTAGCATTTGGGTTTTGGGTTTTTTTTGGGGGGGTTGTTGTTGTTTTTGTTTTTTGTTTGTTTGTTTGTTTGTTTTGATTGGTAAATGAGAAGAAGCTAGAGGAGGTCATAGCAAATAAATTCTAATTAGAGAACTGCTAAAGCAAAGGTCTTCAAATTTTAGGAAGGCATTGATACCATTATTCAATTATTTTGGAAATAAACATCTCCTCTTCTTGAAAGTTGTTAAAATGCATATTCTCCTACCAAGCTGTAGATAATAACAAAAATCTAGAGTCCTGTGAAATCTTTTTAGATGCAGGGAATAAATCTTCAATTCATTCATCTCTACAAAATTTTCCCACCCTGCTTCCTAACATCCTCCTGTGATACCTTCTCATGCTATGAAAAGGACAAGGAACAAGATTTAAAAGATTGTGAGAACTGGATAAAGAGCTATAGTTTTAACCAACCTGGAAATGTTTCAAATATGAGCCAGGCTACTGTTCATAAGTTTCTATTATCAGAAAACAATAACTAAGTATAAAAAGGCTTATTGACAGAGGGATTGTCCGTCAGGTGAAGAATTTGGTTGTGAGTGTGGCAGCTCCTGAAAACTTTCTAATAGGATGTGAATAGGACACGTAGTGAATAGAATGCAGGTCCTGGAGTCAAAAAGATATGTGGTCAACTCTTACTAGCTATGAGACTCTGGACAAGTCACTTATCCCAATTTGCTTTCCTCATCTGGAGCTGGAGAAGGAAATTGTAAAGCACTTCAGTATGCTTACCAAGAAAACCCCGAATGGAGTCACAATGAGTCTGACATGACTGAAAAAATTACTGGAAAACAACTAAAGATGTGGACAGGAAATAATTTCATTGTTAGAGGGAATAGCAATAAAAGCCACAGATCATTCCATGAATGGATGAAAATAAGGGTCTCAAAGTATATTTTAGTATTTTTTTATAGTACCATGAACTCAGCTGGGATTCAAATGTAAATTGAAGCATTAAAATATTCTAGGCTGTAGACAAAAGCAGACTTTAAATACAAGCCAACCAGCCAGGACCAAAGAAGTTATAACAAGGTAATGGGGGGACAAGGGAGAGTAAGAGAGATTTCTGATCAGAAGAGAAAACCAGAAATAAGAATAGTGTAATTATTAACAATAAGATCAGGACAAACTAACTGTACACCAGGTCTAGATAAGCAAACAAGGGGTATAAGGTGAGCAAAATAGGAAACTGGAAATCAAAGTTGTTAAAGATTAGAACTAGAACAAATAGTAGACTACGTTTTTACTTGACCCATGGGATACAGAAAGTCTTTATTTTGATGTTGAAGCAGAATTTTAACTCTTGATTAGGGACAAAAGGTTAAGTGGATAGGTATAGAGAATGTACAGGAAGTATGTCAAACCAAAGTAATAGCTAAGCAGAGAACTGCCTGCTTATTTTATTTTACTCCAAAGTTTCAAAGATATAATTACAATAACAATTGAAGGCAGAAAGAAGAATGAGAAGTTTTAGAACTTCCCAAGAAGAGGAATTTCACACCCACAAGGAATACATCTGCTGATACTTAATTCTTCAGTACTTAGAAGAGAAAGAATTATCTATAATGAGGGTCAGCCTTCTTTTTTTTACCAATACCATTAACCAAATGCAATCACTAAGACCGTCAAGATAAAAATCTAGTGGCCAAAAGTGGCATTTCATCTTCTCATCAGTGAAATGCTGGGAAGTCCAAGCAGAGAGTGAGAAGAAGAAATTTCCCTCCCACCATAAAGTCTGAAACCTAAAATATAAGAGACAGGCAGGTGAAGTTCTGTGATATATAAAAAGTTTGAGACACAGTTTCTGGATAATTAATAATTTCATTAATCATGCTAGAAATAATTTTAAAAGAATCAGTGGTGCCAAAGATCCTTCATGTAAAGCATTCAATGCTTATATGCCCTTGGAAGAGTGAGTTCTCCTGAGGATAGTAATCAATTCTGATTGGTTGATAATTAATGTAAGAAACAAAATATCTTACTAAGAACTCCACTGACTTACTGATGAATGAAGATTTATTTTATATCCTTGCAAGAATGAGTACCTAGGTAAATAGACACAACTTTGAAATTCCAAAGGCAGCATTTTATTTCCTATCCTGAAGTATGCCCCTTTCCTGATTGTCCATTAATTGGGTGTTACAGAAGTTGCATGACCTGAATCTCTCTATCCCTCATTACATAGCCAGTCCCTGCCCTCAAAGGGGTTTCTATTATATAAGGGGGAAGCATAACAGAGGAAGGGTAAAGTCAGAGGGAAAAAAAAAATGATTCTTTTCAAATTTCAGGCCACAATCCTTCATTACAAAAGTTAGTCCCTGCTCCCAAGAAGCTTACATTGTTTTGGGGGAAGATTAACTCCACCTTTGATTATTTCTTGATGTCCATGGGTTTCAGTTTTCAAATTTGCTTCCTTTCTCCAATTTAATTTTCATAACTATGAAAAACAAATGTCCATTCATTTCTCACAATGAAAAGAATGAATATTATGAGAGGGGGATCTTTTCTATTGGGTCCTGGGGAATGTAATTGTAATCATTTTCGTTTTCAGGTCACTCTTAGTTTCAGAGAATTTCTACCAAGGATTAAACTCTAGTCTAACCTAACTATGAGCCACAATTCACTTTAGATTAAATTCTTGTAAGGTTTTCTAGTTAGGTGGAGTTAACAACTCCTACTCAAGTTTAAAGGCATAAACTCAAGGGATTTAGGCAATCTCATCTGGTAGAGAATGATGATCTAGGAAGTAGAAAAAACTTTTATCTTCCTAACAATTTGTTTAACAATCATTTTTCTCAGTTCTTGTATGTTTCTCTATCTTTGGGCAACCTGTGCTTTGCATGGGTCTGGGACACAATATTAGTATGGGAACTAAAAGAGCTTGAAGAAGGATGAATAAAAATTGAGGGGGATAAGTAGCCACAGACTATAGACTCTCGCAGTGGTCCTCAAACTTTTTAAATAGGGAGCCAGTTCATTGTCCCTCAGACTGTTGGAGGGCCAGACTATAGTAAAAACAAAAACTCACACTCTGTCTCTGCCCCTCAGCCCATTTGCCATAACCCAGCGGGCTGCATAAACATCCTCAGCGAGCAGCATGTGGCCTGCAGGCCATAGTTTGAGAACCCCTGCTATAGAGCCTATAAAGGCATATTTTTGATGTGTTGCATAATTAAAGGAAACAAATTGTTGAGGTTGGGAAAGGAATCCCAAAAGGTTGGGGTCACCGGTATCACGAGGTATCTCAAAAGAATTTGGAGACTTGAACCCATCTCCAAGTCAAGGGGTAAAATTTATTTAATTGTATCGCCATTGAAGCTTTCTAAATTCCAGAAGAATTTAGCAAAGAAATAGAAGCAAGGAAACACATTGATCTAGTTCTTCATGTTATATAGATAAGCTAATTTTATGGCCCAGAGGTAGAATTGAGGAGTGGTTTCTGGAATTTGGCTATCACTAAACAATGGAGTATCTATCTGAAGAATGGTTTATTCATTATTGTCTCAGAAGTTTGATTTGTAGGACTATCCTGAGGCCAAAAGACTTTAGAATCAGACAAATTGTTAGAACAGAAAACCCTAAAGGTCAAGGGATCTCAAAATTATTGCTGTCTCTCCTAGAAGCTATATTACACCATTTCCCCTCTCAAATAGTTGTTCCTCAAATTCATTTGGGACAAAGGGACAGAGATCTTATTTTCTGGAGCTACTTCATGCTGATAAGGGATATAGAGCTGTCCCTACCTAGTGGGGTCCAGACTGAGGAGGGGGAGGCACATGACTTGAAGATAGTGGTGGGCAGCATTCAGAGGGGTTTGGGTGTCAGAATGGATTAGCTGATGGTATTCGGGGTGAACAAATATTTAGAAGTTCATAGTTTAGAGCCTGGAGGAAACAAATCTATCAATAATAATGTTAGTTCTCAGGAGGTTATGAAGAAGCTTCAAGGAAGGTGGTGTAGAAGCATTATGAGTGAATTTGCAAGAATAATTTTGGAATGGATATCCTACAATTATTATGTGGTAAGAGATCCTTTCTGGCAAGAAAACAGGGGATAGTTGGTTAAAATTATTCCCCTGTGAGGTAGCTAGTACAAATTGGGCGGTATCCAGGGGGGCAATGGTGACATTTGGGAATGGGGACTTTGCAAATAATGTATCAGGTCGCATATGTGGGCTGCCTTGGGGATGCTGAGGGCACACCCAACAATCTTGAATGCCCTCACTGCCCACAGAGCTCCCTAGCCTGGAAAAGGACTAAGGAGTTATCTCCCCACTGGGGGTTAGAGGGGTACAGAGTGACCAAGAGAGCTGGGAGAGAAAATCCTAAGAGCAAAGCTCTCATCCTCAGAGTGTTGTTAAAGGTATACCAGGAAAAAGTGGAAAATAACAAGAAAGAAAGCTAGAGAGAAGGACACAGGCAATTTCCTCTATCTCTATCCAGTATTTCCAGTGTTTCCAGGAGCCCTGCGGGAAGGATAATTTCAGGTCCTCGGATTCACAGGAATATTCAGGAATGTCTGAGGGAGAAGGAGTAACAGAAGTACCACTTTTCATTTAAACTGTGAGTTCAGCTGGAGGAACCTTCGAGTTTGTACCAAATTCTCTTGAGTCTCCAGGCACAGTTTTAATAAGTACTAGCTTGAGGATGTGATTCATTTTCTCCACCTTCCCAGAACACTGAGTCTGCCAGACAGGGTAGAAATGTTAAGTAATCTTAAGTCACCTTTTGAGTTATTTGAGAAGTGAAGGCTGAGCCACTTTCCCTCTGCAAAGATCTGGACAGGCCAAAATGAAGTTCCCACTGGCTTGCTTCAGGTATTAGAAGCTGGCCCGAGGGTGTTTGAAACCACCCAGAAAAGAAAAAAAAAAGGTGTACCCTTTTCTGAGATTTATGAAGAAGTGTTAGAGTCAGGGAGCTGGGGAATTAAAGGTGCCATAGTCAAGGGCAAATAGGAAGCAGCACAGACAGCTGAATATGCAAGCCTGTTCTCCTTGGCCTAATAGGAATCTCCCTTCTGGTGTCTTTTACAAAGCATAACAAAAATCTCTCTAGGTTCATGTACAGCTTGCAATAGTTATAGAAGTCCCCTTGCATATTTAATAGGAGAATTTTTTTTCTGTCAAAAGCCCCCTTTCTTTCCATCTTCCTCCATAAATGTGCAAAATATGAAAAGCATATTTGGAGTCTGTGTAGATGTTCACTTTCATTCCTTTCCACAGTTCCAAAGCAGAAGTCCCAGGGAAGGGAATTGGAAATTGAATGGATGACCATCAATTGGAGAATGGTTGGGTAAATTATGGCATATGAATATTATAAAATATTATTGTTCTTCAGAAATGGCTAGCAGGATGAATACAGAGAGGCTTGGAGAGACTTACATGAACTGATGCTGAGTGAAATGAGCAGAACCAGGAGATCATTATACATTTCAACAACAATACTGTACGAGGATGTATTCTGATGGAAGTGTATATCTTCAACATAGAGAAGATATAATTCAGTTCCAATTGATCAGTGATGGACAGAATCAGCTACACCCAGAAAAGGAACATTGGGAAATGAGTATAAACTGTTTGCATTTCTGTTTTTCTTCCCAGGTTATTTTTACCTTCTGAATCCAATTCTTCCAGTGCAACAAGAGAATTGTTAGGTTCAGCACACATATATTGTATCTAGGATATACTATAACATATTTAACATGTATAAGACTGCCTGCCATTTAGGGAAGGGGGCGGAGGGAGGGAAGGGAAAAGTCAGAACAGAAGTTGAGTGCAAGGGATAATGTTGTAAAAAAAAAATTACCCATGTATATGTACTGTCAATAAAAAGTTATAATAAAAAAAATTTAATTGCTTTTACTATCATATCTCAGACAAATTTCCAAATTACACATACATAGAAATTCTTTATTTCTCTCTACAAATCAGAAAACTGGGCAGAGATAAAACAATTTGCCATAAATTACATAGCTAATACATATCCACAATTGAAACAGAGAATGGTGCCCTTACCAAATGCAGTGGCTGACTGGCTTTCTCACTTCACACTGCCATACTGGATGGTGCCAGGGGTACCCAAATTTTCCCCAGACAGTTCCTGGACAGAGACTGCTGAAAGCTGGGGTGCAGGAGCCAGAATCGTCCTTCAACAGTAATTTCAGGTGAATTCTGAATTCAGGGAATGGCTGACCATGGAACCTGACCCCACTCCCTCCCCATTCCCCCAAGCTAGGAAGGGGAGGTGTTTGGGCAAGGTTGTGTGGGGTCCCCACAGCTGCTTCCCCTATTTCTACAAGTGAGGAAGAATTTGAGTTTTAATCTTATCCAAGATTAGAGGAGTTAGCAAACAAAGAGACTTAGGCTATATTGATCTTGTTAGCAATCTCCACAACTGAAATACCCTCGGTACTCTGGGAGTGGAATAGAGAGAATATCTTAATACCTTCTGGGGTCCTTTTCCAGAGGAACAGAAAGGGGACTCTGGAGAAGATAGGAGTCAAGGAAGGATTAGCAAAAAGTTGCTATTTACCTAGTTTGTTTTTTTCTTTTTCTTTTTTTTCAGAATGAGGTAAATTCCTGGAATTTTTCCTAATGTTTTAGGAATTTTTCTTTCAATCTTAAAATGACTAATTGCCAAGTTTCCTAATCATTGCTTTCAAAATTTTGAGAATCTGCTATTATTTTAATTTTAATTAGCTAACTTTTTTGTGTAGCCCCTTCCCCCCCCTTCCCCACTTGGCCAGAGCTGAAGTCCAGAAAAAAAATTATGCTTTAAAAAAAAAATCTTCCCAGAATTCTAACTACAGAAAAGAGGGTTTTTTTGTTTTTTGGGGTTTTTTTTTGTCTCTGATAGTGTTTTAAATCTTTCCAGGTAATAAAATCTATCTCATAGAGCAAACATGACACAAACATTATGCACAGAGATGCAGACACAGACAAAATAACATTAAAAAGGATTGTCCCATCTTTGCCAAAAGCCATAAAATTTTGCCAAAGCTATCCTATAGCACTTTGTCTCCTCTGGTATCCCAGAGAAGGTGAGAGAATGACATAGGTACGGAGAGTGACAAAGGTACCCTAGGAACTTTGCCAAAAATTGCAAGAATTTCCCATTCTGAGCGTCTCTGATCAATGTGATCATGTGAGCATGAAGCTCACAATGACGCAGACAAGCCTTCTCCCAGTGACTTGGGGGGTTTGGGGGGAGGGGTCCCAACTATAGGATTGTGGGAGAAAAAAAGGGGCTTACCTTGACAAGGAAGGAATCAAGCCAGAGGCGGCCAGACTTTCTCCGTACTGACCACCAAATGTTGAGCATAAGAAAGGAATTCCAAAAAGTTGGAGATCACAGACCAGTGTCACAAGATGTCTCTAAATAATTTGCAGGATTGAACCCATCTGCAAGTTAAAGGGCAAAGTTTATTGTAATTGTAATGCCATTGTAACAGTGTAAATTCCAAAAGTATTTAGCAAAGAAACAGAAGCAAGGAGACACATTTATCTAGTTTTTCATGTTATAAATATGTTAATTTTGTGGCCCAGAGGTTTGAACTGAGGAATGCTCTCTAGAATTTGGCTATCACTAACCAACAGATTATATATCAGACACTCAGCAATGAACTGAGGAGTGATCTATTCATTATTGTCTCAGAAGTTTGATTTGTGGGACTATCCTGAAGCCAGAAACCAGAAGAGTTTAGAATCAGCTGTATTGTTAGCCTCCTAAGGTCAGGGGATGTTAAAATTATTGCTGTCTGTCCTAGAAGCTATATTATATCACAATGACATAAATTGTGTTATTTGATGAATTTCCATGCTTGAAGGGTGCACAGTGTTTTGTTGAGATAGAGATTTCAGCGATGGGAGGTACCGATAATCACCCCCTCCCCAACTAATCAAGAGCAGAGGGTTGTACCTGCCCATTAGATTATAAAAATTTCTTGCAAACAAAAGGGGGAAAGAGAGAGAAAAAGTCAACCACAAGCATTTATTATCCATTCCAGTGGGTATATTGTAGGCACATAATAAATGTTTGTTGAATATTTGATTGACCTGTGAAGAAAAATAGGAAACAAAAATAATGAAAAAAGGCAAAAAAAAAAAAAAAAAGCTCTAATGTGAGTGATAGGAGATTGAGGCTGGAGACAAGAGTTTTAAAGTTCTAGATATTGGAAGCAATATGTTTCCCAGGGAAGATAAAATCTAAGGCAGGATCATAGTAAAACATGACTTAGGTGTCACGGAGAGAAAGATTGTTGACATGGAAGAGAATCAAGAATTTTATAAACAGAAGAGTCATCAACATGAACACTGAAATCCCTGAAAATGTTGGAAGGGCACAGGGTAGGGAGGAAGACTATAATATAGGTATTAACACCATTAGTTTTCTGAAATTAAGCAGAAAAAAGCTACAAGGAAGGGGAGAAGATATAATGTATGAAACTGGAAGAAGATCCCTGAGAATAATGGTCGAGAAACAATCTGGAAGAAAAGTAGAGAGCAGAGTATACCTAACCTTCCTTATGATCTTATGAATCAAAGAGAGTGAGAGAAAATGCTTCTGATCTAAATGTTTCCTATGCCTAGAGAGTTTGGGCTGGAAAGTATCCCTGAATTGGAGAACTAGTTTCTCCCTCTTGGCTTGTCCAGCCCCTATTATATAGATAATGTGACTAAGTTCTCAATTCTTCTCTTTGGGTGGGGGTGAAGCTAGAATAATATGTATTATAAAGAGCTTTTTTGTTCAGCCCCATCCTGGCATGGTATTTCCAAAGAATGTATTTCTTTCTCTCTCCTTCTGTGTCTTTAGCCAACCATGGCCTCCTTCTCATTTGCATTTAATCACACACACACACACACACACACACACACACACACACACACACACACACCCCCCACATAGAGCAATTTCCTAGAGAAACTGGATTCTTATGAAAACATATGGCAAATAGAGAAAGCAAATAGACTATCAAATAAAGATTGGGGTTATAGGTTCAGATCAAGAGACATAAGTGAGGTAAGGGACAGGGAAGCAAGATTATCACCAGTTTTGTTCTCTGATAAATAGGGTTAGCAGCAGCCACTCTGCACCTCGCTGTTTGATTTTCCAGTTTCAGCAGGGACAGCAGCAACATCTGGTGGCCTCCCAGTGGGACTACTCTCCCTTCATTTCTCTTTTATTATCCTACAGAGGATCCTCATCCTCAACCCTGTAATACTGGCTCACTTCTTTCCTTTTCTCTTCTCAAATTTCAGGTCTCACTTCTTTAGAAAAAGTCAGCCAGAACTTCTATAATCTTTGCATGAGAATACACTGAGAATATCCATCTCAGCTGTTTCAACTCCATGAGAAAAGAGAGGTTACATAAGCAATATAGAGACCTTTGGATAGACCATGGCTTCTGTTAAAATGACAAAAACATTTCTTGAAGAGTTTCAAATAAATGAGTTTGCTAAAAAAAAAAAAAAAAAAAAAAAAAAAAAAAAAAAAGAAAGAAAGAAAGAAAAAAGAGCAAATGTTACCAAATCAAAAATTACAAAGATAGAACAAAAGTCAGCTATGTCTTTCAGAATTATAATCTAGTAGGCATGGAAACAAAGAGGCAGGATATAAAAAATGCAAAATTGAAGTGACTATCTGAGGAAGGAATGTACAATATGATAGAGTTCTAACAAGAGAATTTTATCTATAGCAAAAAATCAGTATGTAAGAAAGGAAGAAGGAGGTAGCAAAGAGAAAAAAATCTAACCATGGATTCAATTATCAGGGAGAAGGGGATAGAACATTTACAAGAGAATTTCTCTTTTAAGTCATGCAAAATAAAAGCAAGGGCAGGTTTTGACAGGGGGCCATAGCATAGGCCCTAAACATAATGCTCTGAGACCAGGAATAGAAGCGCTCTGTACAAAGGCAAACAGAGAAGTACAAGATCTCCTTACACACCCATATGGATTCCTTGGGCAAAGTTCAAAGCCCTCACCTGTAGAAAGCCAGAACTTTGGAGACATATACTTGAAACAAGGTGTTAACTCCGTGGAACTGATGAGATGATTGTTCTCTAGTTCACATATATACTTAGTACTTACCATGGTGATGCAATGGTTCTCTAGTTCACACATAATCAGTATGCTGTAATGATGTAATTACAATAAGGTATATAAAGGCTAAGAAGGACTGAAAGAGAGACATTCTATGTTTGACCAATCTCATGGTAGTTTTCATGCCTCCTGCACTAAGATCAAAACTGGGCCAGAATAAAGAATCCAGACTCTATTCTTGACCATTCTCCTGGTTTCTATCCTGCTGAGACCAAGGCCCATTTGAAGGTCCTCTAGAATGCTAGCCCCCACATTACAATCACCTACTTCCCAGCTCTCAAAATAAGTACCTGGATAACTTTTATACATTGTGAAACTCTGTAAGTCCCCAAAAGGCAAAAATTGCTATGAATATTCAAAATAAGGAAATCTTATGACCAAAAGACATGAAAACATGAAATATTGGATAATAGTTCAAATTCTAAAATGGATCTATGATCTTTTCAATCCAAAGGTAGGATGATCTTTTGGTTATTTGCTGAGAATAGGGGAGAAAGATTGCATTAAATTGGAAACTTCAAGTTTATGGGAAAGATGTAAGAAATAGAATAAGGAATCTAGACTAGATGAGTGTTATTGACCAACATTGAAAATCTGAGGCTAAGTGTTTCTGCTGAACAGCTTGTAACATTGAATGAGAATCAACAAGCACTATCAGCTCAAATTGCATGGTAGTTCCCCATTATGTCCTTGTATTAACAAACATACATCTGCTAGACTAAGAGAATATTGTGGCATGTTGGGTCAGCTTGTGCTGAGCCAACATTTTTCTTACATTAAAACTATTCTCATCCCAAAACTGCAACTATAGATACATCTGGGGGTAAAATGACAGCTGCCTGAATCAGCTTACATATTGTGTATTATCTCCCAGATGCTATTTAGGTTTCAAAAATTAGAACCCCAGAATTATCTTTTTGTTCTTGTCTCATTTCAGTTTGGGTTAGAAAGAAAGGGAGAGAGAAAAACAAAAAGGAAGAAAGAGGGAGAGTTGTAAATCAGCTTGGTTTTCCTCTATACCATGAGGAGTTTCCCAAGGCAAAGCTTTACTCAGCTTAATTGTTTGATTTATTTTTAAAAATCATATTTTATGGAGGAACTATTCCTCCATCCCCACCCACTTCTTCTCTGAATCATGACCTAAACTTAAGCCACCTAACACCTAGACAATCCCCCTGATTTGCTATGTTCTTGTATGCATGGCTCTCATTTTGTTTCCATTAAACTCTCCAAAATGCACAATAAGTCAGCAAGCATTTATCAGATATCTACTATGCCAGGTAAAGAGCTAAGTGCCAGGAATACTAAGAAGGGCCATAAAAAATACCTAAAATGATAATGCAACCTGTCATTCTGCAAAGAAATTAACCTTATTATTAAGTTAAATTTAAATGTGAAGCAAAGAAATTAACCTTAGACCCTCTAAGTGAACCTCAGAAGGTTAAAAGTAAGTTAAAATCTAAAAGCAAAGCTGGCAATTTCTTACTCAGTACTTCCTTGCTTACTTATCCAATCTAATTGCTTTTCTAGTGACTAAATCCTTGAAGGACAGCCAGAACAATGCTTATCATTATAGATCCTGTTCTAATCAACATATTTCCTATTAAGATTCATAAAATGTTACCTAAGCCTAAAATCATAGGGTCTATGAAAAGTAAATTAAGTCAACAAGCATTTATTAAGTGCTGACTACATGCCAAGCCCTGGCTAAGCATTGAAAAGTAATCAAAACTGTAGCTAATGTTCAATTTTAAGATATTGTGGCCTGCTTTGGATGAAATAGAACCACGGATCAAAGCTGTAACAGATTTTAGAGGGTATCTATTCCAATTCCTGAATTTTAAAGTTGAGGAACCTATGATCCATTGAGGTTAAGTGATTTATCCAAAGTTCAAAAAGGCCTACAGCAGTTCAGTGGTACAAGGGACAGCATCCTGAGTTCAAATCTGGCCCCAGATATTTACTAGTTGTGTGATCGTGGACAAGTCATTTCATCCTATTTGCCTCAATTTTCTCTGCCAAGAAAAAACCCAGATAGAGTCATAAAAAATCAGACAGAACTGAAAAACAACTGAACAACAATCAGAGGCATACTGGGAACCTAGACCATCTGATTTTAGAACAAGTGTACTTTTCTATCTTGTCACATCATTTCTTTATTAACATGTATATAGTATTGTTAAGGTCTTTGAAATATTCAAATGTTAAATTTGTAATCCTTCAATTCCTTCCAGAAATTGTTTTCCAACCAAGAGTATGCTAGTAAGTATTTAGCAACCAATTTATACAAAAAAAAATTACTGACAACATACTTTTAAGTTAAATCTGCACTATTAATACCTCCATTACCTTTACAAGTCTAGATAGCCATCAAAACTAAATTAAACCCTGATTTGTAGCATTTTCCAATTTCCCTAGTATAAACTGAAAATGTAATAACTGGCTCTCCAGCTGGTTAGAGCTGGATCTATTTTTTGATGATGAGTGGAAAAAGAACCAAAAATTTGTGATTCAACAATATTGTTGTTTTCAAAGCTCTGGCAAGGGAATTTGATGTGATCTTCAGAAACAATAAAATTCACTGATAAAGCCTTGGGGATTCACTGATTAGTTCACTTCCAAAATGTCATGGATGTAGTTTGCTTTAGATGTCATGTTCAGTCATAAACATGTACAGTGCATTTCATTAGGAGATAGATACAGATAAATTGTTAGAGCAAAAATTTATTGAATATTTAATCATCAAGAACCTAATTTTTTCACCAAAATAAAGAAACAACACAACTAAACTTAATTTTTTTATTAACAACTAAAACTTTACCTAAAAATACAAATTTAAAAGTGAGATTGAAAAAATACCAATTATTTCTGAAACATTAGGGTATCTACACACATCCTATACACATGTCCATGTCTTTATTTTTGAATTTTATTTTCCTACTTTCCAATCCAACAAGCATTGAAAGAGAGAAAGGGGGGGGAGTCAGAGTTTGGGGGAAAGAAAGAGAGGGAGAGAGGAGAGTTCAGCAAAACAAACATATCAACTGAGTTATTCAGGGGAATTAATAATCCACACCTACATATTTTATCAAATGTGAGTGAGTTACATTTTATCAGCTATTCTCCCAGGCTATTTAACAACCAATTTTAATTATGTAAGCTTTTATAATCTTTGTTGTTATTGTTGTTTTCCATTTACAATTTTGTAATCATTGTATACATATTGTTTTCTAGTTCTGTTAACTTCTCTCTGAATCAGCAGATACGTTTTTGAATGCTTCTTTGAATTCCTCATATTCAACATTTCTTGTGATACATTGATATTTCATTACAATCATTTTTAATAATTTGATTAGCCATTTCTTAGTCAGTGAAAATCTATTATGTTTCAAATTCTTTGGAAATTAAAATTGCTGATCTAGGCATAAGAATGTGTATGGTAATTCTCTCTCTTTTTAAAAAACTCCTTGGTGGTATATACCTAGCAGTAGAATTCCTGGGTCAATGGGAACTCTAAGTTCAATTACAGAAACTTGAAAAAGTTAAGGAACCAAAATAAAAATCATTCAAAGACAAGGGAGTGTCTGTAGTTAGAACTCTATATTTGCATCCTAGTAAATCTCTGCAGTTCTAAATAAATAATCCCACATCTTTGAACCTCAATTTCCTTATCTATAAAAGAGGAATTAAAAAATCTCCATAGCCTACCCCTTGGGATTGAATAAAGTGCTTTGTAAACCACAACCTAGTACACAAATTTGAGTTGTTATATTTTTTGAGAGGATAGGAATCAATAAGTATTATCTTTTTTTTCTCCCTTAGAAATCTTTGATATGTGTGTGTGTATACACACACACACACACACACACACACACACACACACATGGTTTGAATATTGCAATTGGTGATTTTTGAATAGAATTTGGAATTTCATTAATTTGATCTTATCATACCTGTGTGTTCCAATACATGGGAGAAAGAAAAAAAATTACATAAAATGAAAATATGAACTTTTTTCTATAGACTCAGCAAGCTCCTTTTACAACTTTCATAGCATTATTATCTCTTGTGTCCTTTTCTTTCCAGATCTCTTTAGCATTGAAGCTAAAAAAATTTCCTCAAACTCAATCATCCTCAGCACTCCCCTTCTGAACTCTATTTATATCTCAAGGCCTAAGGACAATAGTTCCCTCTTTCCTTGTTTTTAACTGTAGTAGTCTTCAAGATCTGACTGCGTAGTTATAGCATAATGACTTCACAACAAATAAACTCAAACCTCTATTCTAACTTTATAATGTAAGAGTGGAATCAAATTGTGTTGCTCACATATACTTAATAAAGGCAGGAAAGTGATTAATCAGAAAAGGATATACAAAAAATGTATAAAATTATCTATAGGAGCTCTTTTATAGTAGCAAATAATGGATATTAAAGAGATGCCTATCAATTGGAAATGATTTAAAAAGTTGTGGTATATGATTTTGTGATGGAGTACTATTGTACTATATGATAAGCAGGATGCTCTCAGGAAAACCTGGAAAGATTTACACGAACTGATACAAAGTGAAGTGAGCAGAAGTAGAAGAAAAATGTAACAAAAACAGCAATGTGGTACAATGATCAGCAATAGAAACATCCAAGACAATTCTGAAGAACTTACAAATAAAAATACTATTCCCTTCCAAAGAAAGAATAGATGAAGTCTGAATGCAGACTGAAGCATACGATGTTTTGTTTTATTCTTCTAGTGATTCTGTGTGTGTGTGTGTGTGTGTGTGTGTGTGTGTGTGTGTGTGTGTGTGTGTAGGAGATTGTTGTTGTTTTGGCCTGTTTTCTTTCACAAAATGACCAATATAGAAATATATTTTGCATATGAATAACCAATATAATTGATTGCCATCTCAGAAAGGGAAGAGAGGAAGGAAAGAGGGAGAAAAGTGATTAGGCAGGATGAAGATAATGACTTCTGAGCTTTATTTTATACATTTTTATTGTTGAGTTGTTTCAGTTATGTCCAACTCTTTAATGACTCCATTTGGGGTTTTCTTTGCAAACATACTAGACAGACTCACCATTTCTTTCTCCAGCTCATTTTACAGAAGAGCAGTTCTCTTCTTGCCTCAGTTTAGTCAAACAAGATTAAGTGACTTGTACATACAACTTAGTAAAATGTCTAGGACTAAATTAGAACTCCTGAAGATGAGTCTTCTTGATTATAAGCCCTGTGTTCTATCCACTGTTCCATCTAGTTGCCCTGTTTTATACATGTCTCTTTATGTAAGTGAACATGTTTTCTCATCTATTAGAATCTAAACTCCTTGTGATCACGGGTTACACTTTTGTTTTTGAATCTCAGTATTAAGTCTATGTTTCTAGTCCCAAGGTAGAACAGATGTTTGATAATTCTTTATGCCCTTTCAAATTTGATCTTGTGAACCTGTGTGTGTGTGTATGTGTTTGTATATGTGTACAACACACAAAATAGAGCAAACAAGAGAACAAACAGGTGGGAAAATTCACATGGCATGGCCAGTAAGTTCCTGATTTCACAAGCTACCAAATGCAGTTCAACAACAATGACAAATGTTAAGAACTTACTTTATTTGGAATATTTAGCTAATATTAAGAAGATCACAGTAAGATAGGTAAGACATGTTTTTCTCCCTCCTACAATCCATAGTTTTAGTAGTATTCATACACATATTATGTATTATTTTGAATTATGTTTATATAAGTGTAGAAATAAAAAATTTAAAGGTATATGAGATCCAAACAGAAAAAAAGTTATTACTAATTACAGTATCAAGAAAAGTGTCATGGAAAAGCTCCCATTTAGGTTGAACTTTATAAGATAGCTTATAAGAGAGAATCAGCACATTCCAGGCAAAGGAAACCAACTTGAGAAAGTCCACAGAAGTCAGAAAGCATGCAAATTTTATTTGGTGAGTATAGTTTAACTTGAGAAAAGAGTATATAGAGGTTGCAAAAATACATTAACAATTGTAAACATCAACTAACATTTATAAAGTACTTTAAAATTTGCAAAATTTGCACACTTTATATTGCCCATCTATTTTTCCCCCCCTGAGGCTGGGGTTAAGTGACTTGCCCAGGGTCACACAGCTAGGAAGTGTTAAGTGTCTGAGACCAGATTTGAACTCAGGTCCTCCTGAATTCAAGGCTAGTGCTCTATCTACTGTGCCACCTAGCTGCCCCTATATTGCCCATCTTACAAATGAATAAATTGAGTCTCAGAGAAATTATAATGGTCTGCCTATGGTCAAGATTTAAACTCAGGTTTTTCTGATCCTGAGGAACATCACTCTATCTATCATATCAGCCTGCTTATCATTTCACTATGGCACTACTTAGATGCTCTTCTTTATCAAATGGCTATATAATAGGTCTTGTCATGCTCCTCTCCTGGTCATCAATTTTCAATAATTCCCTTTTGCCTGATGAATACAATTCTGACTAGCTTTCAAGTCTCTCCCCACTTTTCTATTTCATATTATTCTCCCTCTGTTCTTTCCTAACTCAGAGACTTTGCTCAGACTGGTTCCTATACTTAGAATCTATCTTTCTCTGTCTCTGTTTCACTGTGTCTCTCTCTCTGTCTGTCTCTGTCTCTTTGTTTATGTCTGTCTGTTTCTTTCTCCTTTTGCTTGTTAAAGTCCCAATCAATCCCCAAAGCTCATTTAAAATGCCACTTTCTCTATAAAGCTGAGTGCCCTTGTTAGAAACATACTTCCCCAGTGGATTTTTGTTTGGCCCTTCTGTGATGTATTTGTAAAATATTGTTGTATATTATAATTATCTGTATATATGTGTCATTGCCCTTCTAGAGTGTAAGCTCATGAAGGCAGTTATCAAGTCTTCTCTAACCAATGTATCTATCTGGGTGATGATAATAGTATTCTGATTAAGCACAGTAGGTGCTTTATCAATGTTTGTGGCAGTTGTTGAACCTCCTGATTCTGATCATTTCTCAATTAAGACTGTAATTTTAGTTTAATAGTAACATTTGCAAAAGTGAAAGATTGCCACAACGCAGAAAAAATATCAGTATTATTGGCTCCCTTGACTCCATTTCTGTCCAGATATTACAAAGATTTGGCTTGGAAGGAAAAATCAAGAAATTTTTAGAGAAAATGTTTTTATATTTTATAAAACTCCCAGGAAGATTCAAAATTTCACATTTGTTTTAAGTTTACAGTATCAAAAGCTATTCCTTTTGTTTAAGTTATGAGTGTCAGGACAAAATCAGGACTCTTAGAGTCCTACCCCTAAATTCTAGGTAACTGAGGAGATTCAATGTAAACAAAATTACTTTTTAAAAATTTAATCATATTTTTGTGGGCTTGGTGAAGTCTGTAAGATAGGTCTCCAGCACTTTTTTACCATCCAAACCTTACTCCCAGCCATAAAGTGACAGGGAGGTGTTTAAAAATCTCCTGGATGACCTTATCTGTTTTATTTGTCTGCAATATTTCAGATACCCTGTCACTATTAGCTTGTGGATATAATTTTTGCCAAATTTGTCTCAGACAGTGGGAAGAAATTCCATACCTTTCTATTGCTCTAAGTGCAGGAAAGTCTTGCAGTTGAGAGAATATAAACCTATGATGAGTGTATTGAATTAAGTTAACATAATCAGAATTGTGGAGCCTTGCCTTATTCAGAAGTCAGAGGAACAAATTGTGCATGAAAAGCACTAGAAGCTTCAGAAATCATTTTGTTTTGATGATGAAACTCTAATTTGTGTATCTGGTTCAGAATCCCAGGATCATGAGGACCATGCACTCTGCCCCATACTGGAGGCAATAGGACACTACAAGAAACAGCATCGAGACCATCACAATAATTTGTGGAAACTTTTAGAATGTTTAGGGAAGACTTGTCTAAGAAGATGTAAAGATGTCTATCATGGTCTCTATGTCTTCCTCAGACCAATATTCCAGGCATGTATTCCTGTAATATTTTAATCCTTAAGAGAGGATCCAGAGAAAAAGAGGGAGGAGGAAATGGAAGACCTACTGGAGCTGGAGCCTTAGGAATCAGAGCCAGAGCTTTAAGAATCTGAACTTGAGATGGAGTCTGAACTAGAGAATGAGGAAGTTGAGGAGGGAGAAAATTATTTACGAATGCTCAATAAATAAGAAATAGAAATGTTCCAGCAGCTAAAGAAGAGAGAGGCCAAGGAAATCTCTAAGATCTTCAAAGGAAGGAAGTAGTGGAGGACCAAATTGGAACAGCAAATCAAAGATCTCCAGGACATGCTCACAGAACTAGAGAAAAAGTCCAAAAAGTCAAATGAGTAGCTGCTACAGAATATGACAGACAAATTGAGAAGGAATGAAGCCCAATTTCTCAGCCAAAAGGTGAATTATTTTTATCTCATTATAGTAACAATATTCCCGTTAAAATTTCAAGAATCTCCACAGGTGAAAAATAGCAAATTATATCAATTTTGTGAAGATAAAAAGAGATGTATCATATTTAAGTCTGTCTCCTCTTCAGAAGAGATATATGCTATTTATATGATCTTTTCCCCTAAAGAATGTCAGAAAAATATTACTCAGAATTTGATATATTTTGATCCTGAAGAGGATGAAGTATATGAATTAATCCAATAATTGTCATCTTTTAGTTCATTGTCATAACTTTTATGAGAATGGCAGCTTACAATATCAAAATATCAATGTGTGCAGAGTAGAAAAGTTTCTGGATAATTCTGGGCTTGTCCCATATTACATTCTTATCAAATTTGCATCTATTATGTTTTATAGCTTTGTTTATTTTTGGTGCCTTCAGTTTGAAACTTCCATTCTTTACCTGTTGAATTCCCTCTACCTCCACTTAATAGTGCTTTGTTTTTTCCAATTACTTGTATAGATGATTTTCAACATTTATGAGATTTTGATTTCCATTCCTTCCCTAATCCCTTCCCAGTATGGCAAACAATTCTGATATAGGCTACACATCTATAATCATATTAAACATGTGTCCACATTAAAAAAATCAATCATGTAAATGGTCAAAGGATATGAACAATTTTCAGATGAAGAAAGTAAAGCCAATTTGGTCATATAAAAATACTCAAAATCCCTATTGATGTGATTTAGACAAACTATTAAGATTACCTCAGGTACCACCTCACTTCTCTCAGATTGGCAGAAAATATTGACAATATTGACAGGAAATATAAAGATTAATGTTGGAGGGAATGTGGGAAAACTGGGGCACTAATGCATTTTGGTGGAATTGTGAATGATCCAACCAATTCTGCACAATGATGTGGAACTATGTTCAAAGGGCTACATAACAGCATACTTTTTGATCTAGCAGTCTCACTATTGGATCTGTATCTCAAAAACATCATAAAAGAAGGGAGAAAGATCCACATGTCCAAAAATGTTTGTAGCAGCCCTTTTGTATTGTCAAATAAGTTATGGCATATGAATGTGATGAAATATTAGTGTAAGAATGATGAGTAGGGTTGGTTTCAGAAAAGCCTGGAAAGTGTTATATGAATTGATACTTAGTGAAATGAACAGAACCAAAAGAACACTGTACACAGTAACACAAGATTGTGTGCTGATCAACTGTGAAGTTGCCTCTTCTCTACAAAGAGGTTATTCAAGGCAATTCCAATAGACTAGGGATGGAAAATGCCATCCACATGCAGAGAGAGTGATGAAGACTGAATATGATCTAAATAATGTTTTAACTTCTTTTATTTTTTTCTCATAGTTTTTTCCCCTCTTTGGGTCGGATTTTTCTTGTACATGACAAATTTAAAAGAATTACACATATTTAACAAAAAAAAAAAATTCAATCATATCTTTTTAAATTTTCAACTTAAACACCAGAAATAGCAAACTACAAAAAACTCTATATGTAACCATTTTATGTCACTTGCTTTTTTATATAAAATAAATTCAGCAAGTTATTTTTAAAACATTTCAGCTTGCCTGTTCTTCCTTCTGGAATTCCTTTTCTTCTCTTCAATGTATTTTTTTTTAATATCTGAATGTCCCCTTTTTCTTTTATTATTATTCCTGTCCTTTACCCCCCAAAAAACTCACCAAATTAAAAATCTTACAATAAATAAGCATATTCAAACAAAATGAATGCATAGTAGCTTTGTGCAAAAATGTTTATTTTGTGTCTCTCCTCTATCAGCAGATGATTAATATGATTCATCATAAGTCCACTGATGACATGTTTGGTTGGTTGTTTTGTGTTTTATTGAAGTTTTTTAGTCAAAGTTGCATTTCTTTAGAGAACTAACATCTTTTTATAAATTTATTCTCCTACTCACTCTGCTCACTTCACTCTGTGTGAGCTCAAATCACCAAGATTTTTTGACATTTCTAAGTCATTTCTTACAAACATGAAAGTAGTCTATTAAATTCACATAAATTATGTTTTTTCAGTAAAAAATATTGAAAATAATCTTGTATGATTATTCTCAACTTTGAATAGCAACCAGAAGAATCTTATGTAAAAGGACTTTGAGCCTCAGATTATACTTTTTTAAAGAAAATTAAAAGGTTCAGTATTTTCAGAATATAAACTATTACCTGTTCAAGGTAGTTTGAAAATAATAGCTTTTTAAAATTGCTATTTTGGCATCAAATCTGATTGTTGTGAAATTATAATAAAGAAGCTTGGTCCCCCCCAAAAATGTAAGATGTTCTTTCTTCACCCTCTTCTTTGCAGAGATAAGGGACTATAGGTAGAGAACTCTGCTTATAATACTAATTTTTCTACATGTTGGTTAGTATTCTTTGTTCTACTTTTTTATTCTTTGTTAAAGAGAAGTCTGTGATAGGGAAGAGGAAGAGATATGTTGGAAATTAAAAATTATGAAAATTAAAAACAATAAAAAGCTCAGCCAGGTGTAGTGGAACACCAACAGTACTTGCTACAGAAGATGGTGACATTTTTAGAATGTTTTTGTTCTGGAGTTCTAAACTGCAGCAAGGCTAAAGTTGAGGAGTAATGTCACTAAGTTTGTTCCCAATATCCTGGGAACCCCAAGCTACCTAAGTAGAGCTCAACCAGCCTAGTTCAGAAAAAAAAAAAAGTAGAATAAATAAAAGCTTCCCAGCTGATTAGTATTTCAGTAAGCATACGAATGACTCCACTCAAAGGCAAAATAAAAAAGAAGAGTCTCAAAAACAAAACAAAATCAGAAAATGATTGGTTAAAATGTTAGCATGTAGATCTACATGCTAACTCACAAAAAGGATGTGATTAGCACACCATTCCTCTTTTAGACCTAGAAATTGCACAACAACAAAACCTAGTCCTGTTCTTTCATGGTATTTTCCCTGTTGTGCTCTCTCACCTCCCACCCTCAGCTTTGAAGGATCATGGTCAAAAAATGTTTCTATTTCCTTCCTAGATATGCATTTGTTTGTGCATGTATTATGATTTGAATTGACATATCATTACCACCAAAATCACAATTTGAACTATGTTTTCCCCACCTGCCCCAGCAGATGTTCTCGTCCCTGATTTTGTCACTTGTGCCATCTGCCCTGTCCTAGTAAAAAGTGGGCATGTGACAGTTTACTTATAGTTATTTCTAAAAAAAAAAAAATGAACCTAGACTCTTATTAGTGGAGAGTTTATATTAGGAATGAGGAGAAGAGAGCATTAGAGAAAGACAGAGAAACAAAGACACAGATGTGGATCATTGAATCTTAGACAGGGCCATGTTTATAGGTAGTAATAGAACTTAGAAATTTATCCAAAAATATCAGAGCAAGCTCTGAATCTTATTAATTAGAAATCGTTTTGTATGTGCAAATGTATGTGTGTGTATGTGTGTGTGTGTGTGTGTGTGTGTGTGTGTGTGTATATATATATATATATATATATATATATATGTATATATATATATATATAATTTGGCTGTTTTTGCTAACATTCTTGTTTCTGTTCAGTAATCTTAGTTGTATCTGTTGGTTTTGTTGTATTGTTATTGTTATTGTCTTTTGAGGTTTTGGAAATGATACTGCAGTGATTTACCATTTCCTTCTCTAACTTATTTTACAGATGAGGAAACTGAGGTAAACAGAATTAAAATCACAGCTATTAAGTGTCTGAGGGTGAATTTGAACTTTAGAATCTTCCAATCTATTGTTCCTCCTATCTGTCAATTCCAAACTTATCAAACACCAATAAAATGTTTATTTCCACATATGTAGAACAAAAAAGAATGTACATGAAACCATGAATCTCCACTATATACAATTTGTTTTTCAAGAAAATTAAATTTTATTAGTATATAATATATTTAGTATGTAAATTTCAAAACTGTTCTCCTTGTCTACAATTCTTTTAAGCCTTCCTTCTTTTTTCATCTGTGAACTTTTATCTCCTGTTTTTTTTTTTTTTTTTGGGGGGGGGCAGGGGGAAATCACTCCATCTCTATTTTATTTCTCCAATCATTTCCCCCACTCCAAGTTGAAAAAAAACTTTTTTCATAATAAATATGCATAGCCAAACAAATTCTCACATTGACTAGGTCTAAAAATATTTAGGGTTTTTTTGGATCTCGATTCCATTATCTTTTTATCAGGAAGTAGAAACATGTTTCAGCATTGGATCTCTGGAATAGTGGTTGGTCATTACCCTAATCAGAGTTCTAAAGCCTTTGAAAGTTGTTCTTTTCTTTAAAATGTTATTGCTATTTTGCAAAGTTTTCTCTTGATTTTATTCATTTCCTTCTGTATCAATTCATATAATTCTTTTGACGTTTCTCTGAAATTATCTTTCTTTACTTAGGTTGAAATAATATTCTATTACATAAATATATCACAATTTATTCAACTATTCCCCAATTGATAAACATCCCTTAGTTTCTAATCCTTTGATATAGCAAAAAGGCCAGCTATTGATGTATTTGACCTCTTTTTTCATTTCTTTGGTACTTAAGTATTTCTAAGTAACAGTATATAAACACTTTAGTAACTTTGGGGGCATAATTAGACATTCCATTCCATAACCACTAAACCAATTCACAGCTTCATCAACTTTACATTAGTATAATTTTCTCCACAGCTACTTCAACAATTGTCATGTACCTATTTTATCATCTTTGTTAATCTAATAAGCGTGAAAGGGAATCATCAATTACTGACACACAAATTGGAAGAATTTTATTATTCATAATTATTCATTACAATCTCATATTCATTTTATGGTGCAAAATATTTATACATTTATCCATATATATATATGATTTGATTATCACTATTACCACTCCATTCTAGAAATGAAGAATTTAAGACTCAAGAGAAGTTAAATGACTTGCCTCAAGTCACATAAAACCATTTGTCATACAGAAGAAATCAAACAAATCAATGATTCCTGATGAAAGTAATTTCAAAACCATCTGAAAAAGGAAATATTTGCTGAACCCACTTTGAGAAGTGACCATATAAAGTCTTAAAGTGGTACCAATATACAAGAGTAATTATTTCAGAGATTTTAATAGATCTGTAATCTCATCAATGGTAATAATCCCTCAGTGCAGATCAAGATCCATTCATGTCTTATTCTGTATAATTCATGTTCACATCTTCCACAAATCCTTCATAGGGGATATATTCGACACTCTACATCCCTTCCTCCATATCTTCTCAACGTTTCACGGGTGCTAGAATACTGGTAGACTGCCCATTGATTATCTCTCTCTTTTGCTATGTAACTTAGCCCGCCTATTTTTTGTAACCACACATTTTCTTAATGATAATGTTTATATCATTTCTTGCTCATGAAGTACACAATTCCTCTACTCACACAAGTCCTTTGAAATCTATTCCAGATTTAAGACATATTGTAGATCAGGATCCTATAATAGCTCCTGAGCTTCCTCTACCCAGGTTCTTTCATGAGTCAACCAGAATCAAAAAAAAAAAGAGCATTTAAAAATTACAAGAAGGAACTACTATTCCCCCAAAATCAAAGGGGTATGCTTTTCCACTTATTATCATATGAACGGGAAAAGATGGTATACAAACAACATGCTTGGCTAAAGAGTACACATGTGCCCAGAACAAGTCAAACTTCTGCCTTTGTATCTACTTTGAATTTTTTCTCTGCCTACAATACCACTGCTTGATCCCCACAGTTCCTTCAATATTTTCTAATGTCCTCTTCCAACTGTATTCTTATTTATGCTAGGGTTCTCTGTCTGTTTTTTATGTTGCCATATTGTTCTCTGCCCAAATTTCTTCTGAATTGATCTCTGTATCTAAAACCATTTCCCAATCTTAGACTATTGTTTTAGTTAATAGTCTGGGGGACCATTTCAACTCATCTTGGATATAGAACCAAGTAAGCTAGATCTGCTGGGCTAACAAAAAATCTCTTACAATGTTTAAGTCTACCTTTATAACTTCTCATTCTACTGCAATTCAGACCCTCACAACTCAAACAGTTATGAGTTATGGTTCAAAAATTCCTTGCAAACATGTTAGTTCCACTGTCATTGAATAGATGAAGAAATGTTACAAATCTTTGCATCTATTTTCTGCTCTTCCAGTATCATCTGACTTGGCTTATATAGGTCTCATAATAAGCAGCCTCGCCTTCTCCACTCCCATCCATACCCTACACACTGTTTTTTTTTTTTTAATATCAAAATATTGGGCAAACTTTGACATGTAACTCTGAAATGTTTTATAAATGAACCTGTACCACACTTCCATGTTGTAAACAATTACTATATTTTTCCATCTACCTAGTGATGGTGGTGAAATGGGAGCAATGTCCTATATGTGTCAACCCAACTCCCAAATCTCATACAAGTTAGGCTACTTTTTTTCCCCTTAAAATGTATTTAAATCATCCTTAAGATTTAATTGATTCAGGATAATAAAGGCTTGGATTATAGACAATACTTCCTAGTTTTGTTAGTACAGAAAACCACAAAGAATTTCCACCTTTCTCTATCACTATTATCACTATTACCATTGTATTTTAGAAATTAAGAATTTGAGACTCAGAGAAATTAAATGACTTCTACTTGGCTGACAGACCACCATGGATAACTTAGAAACAATAGATTATGCTGAGCTAAATTAATGCACAGTGCCCTGTCTTCATATCCTCATTGCATATTCTTCCCCTTACTTCAGCTAAGTACTATTCCTTTTATTAACTGTTAAGTGACCTATAAGTGTCTCATATTGTTATATCTCACCTAAAATACCAAGGGACTTGACTGAATCAGGCCCAACCTAGAATACAAGGAAAGCAAATGTTTGCAGGCTAAATCTATTTCTGGACTTTTTTTTTTTTTACTTCTTCATTGTGATGATTATTTTATATCAATTTAACTTCTGTATGAAATGATGGTAGAAAAATTGTCATTCTTTTTATCCATTTCCTATTTTCATAATCATTAGCTTACTTGAATAAGTTAGATTGCAATTTCTATAATTGTATAATGTCTTCTCACATTTAATCTTCTAATTTGCACTAATTGTTAGATTACAATAATTTTTTGTCAATTTGTCAATTTTTTTTTGATGTGCTCATCTCTCCAGTCCTAGTTTTTGAATTAGAGCTTTGTTCTAGAGCCAGATTCTACCCTCTCCTACACTTACGGAAAATAGTGAGCCCTGCTTGATCTCATCTTGGGTCACATGGATTCCTTTGTAGATTTTTGCCTTTCCTAGTTAAGATCCTTTGGATCTTTAAGGTTTAGAGAGCTGGATCTCCTATCAGATCTGACTGTCCCAATTGTTAATTTCTAATAATCATCCCTTATCATCTATTAATATATCACAGAAGTTCTTAACTTTTTGTTTGTCTGCCAAGCTTTGGTGAAGCCTATAGACTCCTATTTGGGATGTTTTTAAATGTATTAAATAAAATATTTATTAATTTATTACATTAATATGTATTAAATAAAATATTTATATTTCACACAGCTTACATAATAATAAATTATGAGTTAAAAACCTCTAATACTTGTTTATGTTGTTTGATCATTTAAGCCATGTCCAATTCTTTGTGACCCCATTTGGGATTTTCTTGGCAAAGATACTGGAATGATTTGCCATTTTACTATGTCAGTTTAATATTTTTTATGTTTTTCAGTTTCTGCTATTTCTAATGCTTTCTAATTCTCTTTAAGAAGATAATCATGATATAAAGGCTTCTGGAAAGCCTACAAGCTGTAGCCACTTTTATTTTTTAAATTTGAACTACATTTTTCAACATATTTTGCCATCCTCCCCTGTGCTCACCTTCACATCAGAGTGATAAAATATTAAAAATGTAATGGAAGTTCTCCACTTAATTGTTCTATGTTGGCATGTAAACAATGATTTTATTCATGATATTCTTTTTCTTATGATCATCATGAACATCGCAGTAAGATGGCAAAGTATCCTATGAAATGGTATTCTTATTGCTCAGAGTGAAACCATTCCCATCTCTGCCAACTGCCTCTGAATCATCCTTTCATTTAACTATAACTTCGTATCTTTTTAATTATATAGAGAACACCAACACTGATGTGGTCTCATTCCTCCCTCTAGGTGATTAACCTGTTCTTCTCAGATAAAGATCTCACATGTAGAGCAGAACCAAGAGAACACTGAACACACTAACAACAAGATTATTTGATGATCAAATGTGATGGATTTGGCTCTTTTCAACAATGAGATGATTCAAGGCAATTTTAATAGATTTGTGATGGAAAATACCAGTCACATCTAGAGAAAGAGAGAGATAACTAAGGAGACTAAATGTGGATCAAAATATGTTATTTGCATCTTTTTTGTTATTGTTTATTTGCTTGGGTTTTTTATCTTTCTCATGTTTTTTTTTCTCTTTTCATCTGATTTTTTTCTTGTGCAGTATAACAAATATGGAAATATGTTTAGAAGAATTGCATATGTTTAACCTATATCATATTGCTTGCTGTCTTGGAGAGGAGGGAGAGAGGAAGAAAAATTTGGAACACATAATTTTTGCAAAGATGAATGCTGAAAACTATCTTTGCATGTATTCGAAAAATAAAATACTATTTTAAAACAATTTTAAAGGAAAAAATATCTCACATTTAGAGTATCAAGAAGTTATCTGAAATGTTTTGATTCTTAACACTTTCTGTCTCACTCTTTTTTTTTTCCTACCCTTCAATATACCACTCAAACATGAAGAAGCCTGAGAGGGCTGATGGTTGTTTTAGTTTTGGCTTTGTTTTTTCCATGGTCCAAAATCACCGTTACATAATGTTGTCCAAACTATTGTTGCTGGATCCTTCTGTATTGAAATAGTCTAGTCCTTTGACATTAGGCACAGTCATTTTCTGGACCATAGTCAAAACCTGTCCATCTTGGTACAACCTTCTTACATTTTCTATTCACTTACAAAGGCTTTGGAAACCAAGAATCACTTCCATGCTGAAAAAATGACTTAACAAAAGGACTTTTCTGGAGAAATCATGATCACAACATTGGAGACATCTGGGTAGTTCAGTGGGTAGCTCTCTGGGCTTGAAATCAATATAGATCTTAATTCAAATGCATCCTAAGACACTAACTAGCTTTATGATCATAGGCAAGTCACTTATCCTTTGTTTATATCACTTTTTTCAATAATCAAATGGAAGAAATAATAGCACCAGCCTCCTGGAGTAAAAATCGAACAAGATAATATTTTAAAGTTCTTGGTGCATAGTAAGTGCTATGAAAATTACTTATCCCTTCTCTTGAGAAAGTCATTTTACCACTATCTGCCTCAGTTACCTAAAATGAGGAAAACTGAATACCTACCTCCCAGGAGTCATTAGGGTCAAATAAGATAATATTTATAAAATGATTAATAAAGTGTCTGGCACAAAGTAGGTGCTTAATATATAGCTGTTTTCTTCCTTTCACAATATGATTACATTTGATATTGTAGTAGAGACAGAAAAAGCAACAACAATAAAAAAAAAAAACACTTTACATGTAGATAAAAATGAAAGCATTTTAGGAAGGAAGGAACCTAGAAATGTTTTTTTTTTTAATATCTTATTAGAAATTTGAAGAAAATATGTGCTGGAGATCTAAAGGACCAGACACTCAAAGTAAAAGATGCCAAAGAATATCTCCTTCAAGTAATGAGGTTGCCCTAATTAGATGAATAAGGAAGCCCCACAAATCAATAAAGCAAATTTATAAGTAAGAAATAAAAAAGTAAAAAAGTAAAGTAAAATAAAGTAGGCCAGGAAATGTTAATGTTAGAAGGGAACATAATGATCAGAACCCAATAACTATTTTTCCTTCAAAGGTGACAGTTTTTTACAATAATATTGATATTATTTAAAATATTTTGAAAGAGTTCATTTGGAATGGCTTTAAGAGTTATTCACACATACAAACACATATACAAACACATAAAAATAGTCTCAAATTTTAATAATAATAATTCTTTTCAGACCTAAAACAATATTGTCTAGTTTGATTATCTACTTCATTCACTAAAATTGTTCTCAAATAATTTTTGATTGTTTTCAAAAATCAAATACATCCACAAAGGGAAAAAAAATCATCCAGAAATGAAACAAATTCAATGGCCATACTCATTCATAAAAGGAAGGTACAAGAATGTACATTGTGTTTCACAGATTCTCAAGGCAATTCCCTAAGAGGAATTTCCAACACAGTTTTGAATGATAGTGACACTTAAAATAAGTACACAATCTCCCAGGGTAAGTACTTTGAAAGGGAAAATATTCATTTGAATTTATGAGTGTAAAGAATTCTTGGATTAAGACACAATTATTTCATTCTTGTATAGTTGCAATCCCACATTTTCCTTCTTGACCTATTTTATTTCATTTTACTTGCCTAATTAATCTATAAGTAAATATTCATTTCTCTGCCAGGAACTCGTTTTAGAAATAATGAAAAAATTTTGGAAGAAATGAGAAAAGTGAGAAAAAATACAAATAAAAGAAACTTATTAACATTACTGTTAAGCTGTTTCAATCATGTTCAACTATTTGTGACTCCACTTGAGGTTTTCTTTGAAAAGATCCAAAGGATTTCCCATTTTCTTCTCAAGTTCATTTTGCAGATGATGAAACTGAGGCAAACAGGGTTAAGAATCACTATTATTATCTGAAGCCAAATTAATCTTTATAGCTACATTTACTTCTATTTATTATTTTACTTGGATACATAGGTTTTCTCTTTTATATATATATATATATATATATATATATATATATATATATATTTGTGAATGGTTTTTTATGCCTTCAGTGTTTGGTGGGGAGAAACTTAAAACTGGCAATATTGTACTATTAACCTTCTCTTGAAAATGATCTTTTATGACCAGGAGATCATTATATACTTCAACAACAATACTATATAATGATCAATTCTGATGGACGTGGCCCTCTCCAACAATGAGATGAACCAAATCAGCTCCAATAGAACAGTAATGAATTGAATCAGTTATGCCCAGCAAAAGAACTCTGGGAGATGACTATGAACCATTAGATAGAATTCCCAATCCCCCTATTTTTGTCTGCCTGCATTTTTGATTTCCTTCACAGGCTAATTGTACACTATTTCAAAGTCTGATTCTTTTTATACAGCAAAACAAGTGTATGGACATGTATACATATACTGTATTTAACTTATACTTTAACATATTTAACATGTATTGGTCAACCTGCCATTTGGGGGAAGGGGTAGGGGGAAGGAGGGGAAAAGTTGGAACATAAGTTTTTGCAATTGTCAGTACATTGCCCATGCACATATCTTGTAAATAAAAAGCTATAATTAAAAAAAAAAAAAAGAAAATTATTTTTCATTCTCAAAATATTTCACTCCCAAATGTATAGATTTTTAACATGTAGTAATTATGGCTTAATAACTATTTTTGAGAGATAAAATTAAAGGAAGGACCTTCTGTTTCCCACAAAAACAAGACAGCAATATCCTTTGGAAAGAATTAGAACAGATCCTCAGATCAGATATTCATTCATTCCACTTGCAAATTGAGTCATCTTTTATGTATTAAACAGCAAATGCATATGTATTTTATCTATATGATATATAATATGTATCTAAATGAAATTAAGTCAGAAATGAAATTCCAAGAGCAATTCTGTAATTGATAAGTTGTCAGAGGATATGAACAACAATTAAAAAAAAAAAGAATTGTATATTATAAATGATCACATTAAGACATTTTCCAAATAACTAATTAAAATAAAAGCATTTAAAGAAATTCAAAAAACTTTAAATTTTTCCCTTCCACCATGAAAATTGACCAAAAAAGAATTTTTAAAAATCCAAGAATGGTAAATATTGGAAGGACTAAGGGAAGATAGACATATTAATATAGTGTTGATGGATCTGTGGCTAACTTTTCTGAATTTTGAAATTTTAGAATAAGCCTAGTATAGAGGCTAAATTACCTATATAGTTTAAATTAGGAATTCCACTACTCATAGTATACCCTAAAGAAGTCAATAACAGAAATAATCATTTGATATATTTAAAATATTCAATACATATTTTGAATATATATTTAAAATACATCAAAAATATTCATAACAGCATTTTTTAAGCAAAGAATGGGAAATAGAATGGGTACCAGCAATTGAAAAAACTATAGATAGGTAGATATATAGATAGGTAGATAGATAGGTAGATATATAGATAAATAGGTTATAAAGAGAAACAATGGTATATATGAAAAATTCAAAAAAAAAAAAAAAACAGGAAGATTTATATCAAGTCAAACTCTAAATAATTGAGAAGCAAAGTGAAGGACCTAGAGAACAAACAATGAAAAATACATCTCTTCTGCCAGCAGAGAAGAGGGAGATAACTAAGGAAAAATTCTGTACATATGATCATAGGTCATCACTATTTTTGATGTTTTTGCTCAATTGTTTATCTTTTTACAAAGGAGAGTCTAATCTAGAGAAGGAGGCAGTATCTTTTTTTTCTTTTTTTCCCAGAATAACTGTAACATAAAGACACAAAACAAAAATTCAAAATATTTTAAATAAAGAAATGAAATGTTAGTGACCAATTTACTTTCTTTTCTAATATTTATAAAAGTCATGTAGGTCAGTTGATTTCCTAGGTTACTAAGACCTTCATTGCCCCTACTCCTTCCTGAATTATCAGGCACAAGACAAAGGGAAAAGGTCAGAATTTTGCTACATTAACTTTTATTTTTTTAATATATTGTTATTTAAAGTTTGAGTTTTAAATTCTATCCTTTCTTCACTCCCTGCCCTCTCTCCTCCCTGGGATGGTAACCAATTAGATATAGGTTATAATGTATAATTATTATGTAAAATATTTTCATATTAGTCATTTTATATAAGATAATAAAAGAGAAAAAAAATCAAATCAGGATACTAAAAAATAGCAAATTTCAGTCTTCATTCAATCAATATCAATTCTTTCTCTGGAGGTGAAGAATGTACTTCATCATTAGTCATGTGGGGATTATCTGAGAGTAGTTGTCATTATCAGTTTTTCAATGATCAATACTGCTGCTACTGTGTTCAATGCTCTGGTTCTGTTCACTGCACTACACATCAATTCATGTAAATCTTCCTAGGTTTTTTTTTTTGAAATCTTGCTTGTCATTTCTTGTAGAACAAAAATATTCACATACTACAACTTTTTTAGCCATTTCTCAATTGATAGCTATCAATTTACTTTGTTGGTAATATATGTGTGTGTGTGTGTGTGTGTGTGTATGTGTGTGTGTGTAAAGATACTGATGATTTATGTGGGCTTATTTTGTTTTTTGCAACTTTGCTAAAGTTATTAAAAATTTCAAGTAGTTTTTAATTGGTTCTCTAGGCTTTTCTAAGTATAACATCATTTGGAAAGAGTGATAGTTTTGTTTTTTCATTGCCTATTCTAACTCCTTTAATTTCTTTCTTTCTCTCATTGTTATAGTTTTCATTTAATGTACAATATTAAATAATAGAGGTGATAAAGGGCATACTTACTATGCCCCTGGTTGTATTAGGAAAGCCTTTAGCTTATTTCTATTATAGATAATGCTTGCTGACAGTTTTAGATAATTGTTATTTACATTGTAAGATAAACTTCATTTATATGCTCTCTAATATTTTACATAAGAATGAACACTGTATTTTGTCATTGGCTTTTTCTGCATCTATTGAGATAATTATATGATTTCTGTTGAGTTTGTTATTGATATAGTCATTTATACTGATAGTTTTCCTAATATTGTAGCAGCCTTGCATTCATGGGATGGGATACAAATCCCATCAGGTCATAGTGTATGATCCTTGTGATAGTTTTGTAATGTCTTTATTAGCATTTTATTTAAAATATTTGCATCAATATTCATTTGGGAAATTGGTCTGTAATATATTTTCTTTGTTTTGACACTTCCTGGTTTGGGTAGCAGCACTATTTTTGTGTTATAACAGGAATTTGGTAGGATTCCTTCTTTGCCTATTTTTCCAGATTTGCTCTTCATTGGTTGTGAATTCACTCCTTTCATTTTTGATACTACTAATATGATTCTCTTCTTTCCTTTAAAAAAAAAATCAAATCAACCAGTATTTATTTGTTTTATTGTGTTTTTTTTTTCATAAAACCAGCTTCTAGTTTTATTTATCAGTCCAATGGTTTTCTTCTTTCAATTCTATTCATCTTTCCTTTGATTTTTCAGGATTTCTAATCTCCTGTTTAACTATTTAATTTATTCTTTTAAAATTTTTTTTAGTTGCATGAGCAAATCATTGCTTTTTTTCTTTATTTTATTGATAAAACCAATTAGAGATATAAATTTTCCTTTAAATACTGCTTTGAGTGCATCCATAAATTTTGATATGTTGTCTCATTGTAGTCATTTTCTTTAGCAAAATTATCAATTGTTTCTATGATTTGTTGTTTGACCCAGTTGTTCTGGTTTTCCTTTTAGGATTAGATTATTTAATTTCCAATTAATTTTTAATCTGTCTTTCCATTGACCATATTTAAATATAATCTTTATTGTATTATAATCTAAAAAGGATGTGTTAACTACTTCTCCTTTCCTGCTTTTGTGTGTGAAGTTTTTAATAGCCTAATAGTCAATTATTGTTTAAGTGCCATGTATTACTGAGAAAAGATATATTCCTTTCTAATCCCATTAATTTCTTCCAGAGATTTATCATATTTAACTTTTCCAGAATTTTATTACCTCCTTAACTTCTTTCTTGTTTTGTTTTGTTTTTGGTTAAATTTATTTAGATCTGAGAGGAGAAATTTGAGGTTATCCATTAATATAGCTTTATTGTGTATTTCTTCCTGTAACTCATTCAACTTCTTCAAAAATGTAGACACTATAATATTTAGAGCATACATGTTTAATTTTGATATAATTTCATTGTCTATAGTACCTTCCAGCAAGATACAATTTCTTTCTTTATCTCTTTTAACTAAATCTATCTTTGCTTTTTCTGTGTCTGAAATCATGATTGCTACCCCTGCTTTCTTTGTTTCAGCTGAAGCTTAATAGATTCTCCTTTTAACCCTTACCTTTATCCTGTTTATCTCTGCTTCAAATGTATTTCTTTTAAACAACATATTGTAAGTTTCTGGTTTTCAATCCATTTTGCTATACACTTCTGTTTTATAGGTGAGTTCATCCTATTTACATTTATAGTTATGATAACTGCACTTCTCTTTATGCTATTTTCCCCTTGTTTATCCCCCCTCTTATATCTTACCTTTTTCCTCCCCACAAGTGCTTTGTTTCTGACCACCACCTTCCCCAATGTACCCTTCCTTTTATCAGTCCTCCTTACCCCTTCTATTATCTCTGTCCCTTTTTAACTTCCTTGGAGGGTAAGATAGATTTCTGTGTTCAATTGAGTATATATTATTCACTTTTTGAATCAATTCTGATGAAAGTAAGATTTAACCCTTGTCCATCACTCCCTCATCTTCTCTTCCATTATAATTTCCTTTTAATGCCTCTTTTAGGTAGGATGATTTACCCCATTTTAATTTTCCCGCTTCTTCCAATGCAAATTTCTTTCTCACCCATTTATTTCATTTTGGGAAGAGGTATCATCCCATCAAAGTGATCTTATGTCCACACTCTTTGTCTACATACTCCTTCTAATTAGTCTTATAATAATAAAATTGTTGAATTATGTTATCTTGTTGTATAGAAATATAAACAATTTTATATTTTCAAATCTCTTATGTTTTATCTTTTTATGAGTCTTGAATTTGAAGGTCATTTTTTTTTTTAATTTAGCACTGCTATTTTAAGTAGGAATGCTTGAAAGTCCTGTTTTTTCCCTGAAAGATTATATTGAATTTTGCTAGGTAGGTAATTCTTGGTTGTAATCCTAAATCCTTTGCCCTCTAGCATATCATATTCCTAGGTCTCTGGTTCTTTAATGTGGAAATTGTAATCCTGAATGTATTTGAATTGTTTCTTTTGGGCTTCTTGAAATGCTTCCCCTTGATCTGTGGACTCTGAAATTTGGCTATGATGTTTCTGGAAGTTTTTGTTTTGGGATTTCTTTTAAGAAGTAATAGATAGATTCTTTAATTTCCATTTTTCCCTCTGGTTCTAATATATTAGGGAATTTTTCTTTGATAATTTATTGAAAGATGATATCCAGACTTTTTTTTTAATGACTTTTAGGTAATTCAATAATCCTATTATTAGCTCTCATGGATCTAGTTTCTAGGTCAATTATTTTTTCAATGAGAAATGTAATATTTTCTATTTGTTTTATATGTTAATGTCTCATAAAGTCATTAGTTTACACTTGTTCAATTCTAAAGTTTAAGGAATTATTTTCTTCTTATTTTCTACCTCTCTAATTTGCTTTTTAAAATCCTTTTTTTTAAAGCTTTCCCAGAAATTCTTTTTTGGGCTTAAGACCAAATTACATTTTTATTTGAGGTTTCATATGTAGACATTTTGACTCTTGTCCTCTTACAAGTATATACATTGATCTCTATCAAATAGTAATTTTCTATAGTCTAGCTCTTTTTTTGTTTATTTTTTGTTTGTTTGTTTATTTTCTGCCTTTATTGTGACTTGGTGTTATTAAATGAGAGTCGGGTTCTGGTCCTGAACTATTCCAACTTTTTTTGTGCTGGAGCTTTGGGTCTTACTACTGGCTTTCACTAGGCATCAGGGCTTAGCTTTGCTTTCTCTGGAGGGTAAGCCTCCCTTTTGCCTTGGGGGGGGTGCCTCCCTATTGGCCTCCCTTGAATGTGGAGTTTAACTGCTGGCCTGCTCCAGGGATGGTACCTTGCTGCAGGGGTGCTGTGGAAACTATGTCTCTCTGTCATAGGCTCCAGGGGTGATGTCTTACTCTTGGCCATCCCCAGGGAGGGCCTTTACTACTGAGTCAACAATAAGATCAAGGGCTTGATGGGGTCCTTCCTTATTCCACCATTTTGGCACCAGAAATCCCTGGAATGCTATTTTTTAAAAATTGCCAACCTTAGATATAATGGAAACATTAGTGTTTTTCCCAAAGGGATAATAACATAAAGAAGGAGGTAAAAACTCAGTGTAAGCAACTACTTTTACTTGCTCTGGGTAATAACTAATGGAAAATGCACATACACAATTCACAAATGCGAACACTGTTTTTTCAATGCATTTCTTGGTTGTTTTCTTTTCCTTACCCAGCCTGATGATAAAAGTTGCCTGTCTTCCCTTTATGTGAAATCCTTCTCATTCTTTGCACTCTAACATTATATTATTTTCTATTGTTATAAGAAAACACCTTTTGCTTTCAATAAATTGTTGTCTAATTGAAATTTTCTATCAGTTTGGTGTGACACATTTGTATACTCCTCCTTCAGTCACATACCGTCACCCAGAATTTGAATCCTCCTTTAAAATGACAATATCTGTTAATCAACAAAGGCTCTAGGTCCTAATCCATCAAGCTATAATTCAGACTTCAAGACTCCTTGATCCACAAAGCTGAAAGATAATTCTGCCAAGGCCTTTAGAGATCTAATCCCAATCAGGAAAGCTAGTGATAAATCCTATCTGATCCCAAGTTTGAAACTACATTTTGGAAGAGTAACTGCATATCCCACAATAAGAGACTTCAGAAGATTACAAGCTATGATTTTCATACAGTAGAAATTTAGGCTCTTTTAATATTCCTCAGAATAAGGATTTGGAACATCTTAGTACTCTCTAAGAAAGATTTCTACCAACAAAAAAAAGAACTATAATTTCTCATGTTCTACCAGAAAATGCCCAGGGAAGAATTTTTAGCATTTCATATGAGAAAAAAAAGGCAGACCCTAAATCTTCTTCCTCATTCTTTCTACTACCAACTGGAAAAATTCATTTGGCTTTTGCCTATTCTTAAAACTTTCTTTCTTAACTTCTCTCTTGGACCATTACAATAACCTCTCAAAATGATTTCCAGTCCAAGGAGTCTAAAATTTTAAAATAATGAATTAAAATTCTCAAAAAACAGAAGAGGCAAAAATGGATATATACTGCCTTGAAGACAGAACTCTTCCACTAGTCATTTCACAAAACAAAATTTTGCCTCAGGCTAGGTTATAACAACAAAAATAATGCAGTAATTAATGTTTGCATAATTTTAAATGTGATTTTTAACATTTGTCATAAACATTATCTCATTGAGCGCTTTTCTGCACCCTTTCTTTTCTCTATGTACTTTATTACTTATTGACTTCATTAGATCCCCAGAGGTTTTCTCAACTTAATATGTCCAAAACTGCACTCATTTTTCCCCCAAAAACCCATCCTTCCCCTTGCAAAATTCCATATTTCCAGTTTCCTAGTTTCACAATCAGTTGGTTGTCCTTGACTCTTCATTCTCCTTTATTCTATATATCCACTCAATTCAATTCGCATTTCTACCTCCAAATACCTCTCATATCCATCCCTTCTTTTTGTTTCCATGATCACCATCTTACTTACGGCCTCTCCTTTACCTCTCAGTTGGACCATTACAATAACCCTCTCATTGGTATTACTTCTTTGGGTCTCTCTTCTTTCCAAAGGATTTTCCATATTACTGCCAAGTGATTTTCTTAAAGTACAGATCTGATCATGTCACTCCAATTCTCAATAAACTTCAATAGTCCTGCATTGTCTGTCAAATCAAATAAAAGTTCCCTTTTCTAAACTTTTAAATCCTTCCCAATTTAGTCCTACCTTACCTTTCAAAGCTTATTATAAATGATATTCCTTCCTGAACTTTATAGTCCAGTCAAACTGACCTTGTTGGTGTTTCTCATGCATTATTTTTTTGTCTCCACCCCTTTATTTCTTTTTTCTTTGTAATAAGTTGATTTATTTTCAGTACACATTGCTTTATGAATCATGTTGGGAGACAAAAATCAGAACAAAAGGGAAAAAAACCATGAGAGAGTAAAAAAAAAAAAAAAAAAAAAAGAAAGAAAAAAAAGAAAAAAGAAGTCAATATGGCATGTGTTGATTTACATTCAGTTTCCTTAGATCTTTTTTCTGGATGCAGATGGCATTTTCTGTGCAAAGTCTATTAGGATTATTTTAGATTACTGAACCACTGAGAAGAACCAAGCCTTTCATAGTTGATCATCACATATTCTTGCTATTATTATGTAAAATGTATTCCTGATTTTGTTTGTTTTGCTCAGCATCAGTTCATGTAAATCTTTCCAGGCCTTTCTTTAATGAGCTTATTCATCATTTTTTTTTTGAAAAAATAATATTCCATTATCTTCATGTACCACAGCTTCTTTAGTCATTCCCCAGTTGATGGGCATCCATTCTTTTTCCAATCCTTGCTATCACAAAAAAGAGCTGCTACAAACATTTTTGCAAATGTAGGTTCTTTTCCCTTCTTTATATTCACCCCTTTTCAATGGTCTATCTTCCCCATACTGGAATGCCTTTGTTTCCTTCAAAAATCTAGTCAAATAAAAAATTGCTGGGAAAATTGAACATTAATATGTCAGAAAGTAGACACTGACCCACACTTAATACTGTACACCAAGGTTAGGTCAAAATGGGTTCATGACCTGGGCATGAAGAATGAGATTATAAATAAATTGGAGGAACATAGGATAGTTTATCTCTCAGACCTGTGGAAGAGGAATGAATTTATGTCCAAAGAAGAACTAGAGGTCATTATTGATCACAAAGTGGAAAACTTTGATTATATCAAATTGAAAAGTTTTTGTACAAACAAAACTAATGCAGATAAGATTAGAAGGGAAACAATAAACTGGGAAAACATTTTTACAGTCAAAGGTTCTGATAAAGGCCTTATTTCCAAAATATATAGAGAATTGACTCTAATTTATAAGAAATAAAGCCATTATCCAATTGATAAATGATCAAAGATATGAACAGACAATTCTCAGATGAAGAAATTGAAACTATTTCTAGCCATATGAAAAGATGCTCCGAGTCATTATTAATCAGAGAAATGCAAATTAAGACAACTCTGAGATACTACTACACACCTGTCAGATTGACTAGAATGACAGGGAAAGATAATGTGGAATGTTGGAGGGGATGTGGGAAAACAGGGACACTGATACATTGTTGGTGGAATTGTGAATACATCCAGCCATTCTGGAGAGCAATTTGGAACTATGTTCAAAAAGTTATACAACTGTGAATACCCTTTGACACAGCAATGTTACTACTGGGCTTATATCCCAAAGATATTTTAAAGAAGGAAAAGGGACCTGTATGTGCAAGAATGTTTGTGGCAGCCTTCTTTATAGTGGCCAGAAACTGGAAACTAAGTGGATGCCCATCAATTGGCGAATGGCTGAATAAATTGTGGTATATGAATATTATGGAATATTATTGTTTTGTAAGAAATGACCAACGGGATGATTTCAGAAAGGCCTGGAGAGACTTACATGAACTGGTGCTGAGTGAAATGAGCAGGAGATCATTATTATACTTCAATAACAGTACTATATGATGATCAATTCTGATGGACAAGGACATCTTCAACAATAAGATGAACCAAATCAATTCCAATAGAGCAGTAATAAACTGAACCAGCTACATCCAGTGAAAGAACTCTGGGAGATGAGTATGAACCACTGCATGGAATTCCCAATCCCTCTATTTTTGTCCACCTGCATTTTTTATTTCCTTCACAGGCTAATTTTGTACAGCAAAACAATTGTTTGGACATGTATACATATATTGTATTTAATTTATACTTTAACATATTTAACATGTATTGGTTAACCTGCCATCTGGGGCGGGGTGAAGGAGGGGAAAAATTAGAACAAAAGATTTGGCAATTGTCTTTGTTGTAAAATTACCCATGCATATATCTGGTAAATAAAAACTATTAAACAAAAACAAAAAAATATAGTCAAATACTAACTGCTTTGTGAAGCTTTCCTGCCAGCAAGTTAGAATGCCTTAACCCAAAAAAAATTATGTTAATTTTTTCATACGTGATTAAATATGTTATCTTTCTCAATAGAAGTAAGTCCCTTCAGGGCAAGCACTATGTAATTTTGTGTTTTGTAACATCAGCATCTAACATAGAGCTTAGATATGTAGTAGACACTAAATGTTCTTGATTGATTAATTGACTACCTGAATTTCATAGATTAAAAACATGAGGAGAAGAAATAGCTCTACAGATTTTGAATAAAGGAGGACAGATGAAATCATTTTACAGATGATAAAACTGAAACCCAGAAAAATTAAGACTTTTTTCATTGTCATATAACTAGCAATTGTCTGAGAATGGATTTGAACTTAGAAGTTTTTAAATTCCAGATTCAGAGTTCTCTACATTAAATTGCCTCTAATAGTATAATAATGATAATGATAATGATAAAATACTTTCAATTGAACCATACCCTGTATTACAGACATTATTCTCATCTTAAAGATGCTGAATCTGAGCCTGAGAGATAAAATTACTCATCTGTGACCATCTTAAATATAAAGTATATTGTCTTACAAACAATAGATTTATCATTTGGTTCACATGTCACACCATGTCTCTGTTACTCTAGGAAAGAGGCTTACTGCCTCTACTTCCCATGTATGACATACATTGTTTCTTTGTCATGAAGCATTTATTTCAACATTTACTGAAAAAAGAAGCATGATTTGCATAGTTTTAGCTTCAGGTGCTAACCTAAGTATTGTTAGAAAACTATTATGGGATATAATGATCTCTGAAACAAAACTCAGAATGTATACACTAGCCAAGACCAAAAGAGAAAAGTCAGCAGTTATACAAACCAAATTTTTTCAACATTTTTAGCTGACAGCCCTTCTGGTCCCAGCCTAAGGAAAGTCCTAAAATAAGTATCAAGAATTCAAAACTGTTAATTTAGATTGCCTACTATTATAATTGCCACCAACAATTTAGGAAGCCCTGTTAGTTGCAGTCTATCAATCTCCAGATAATTTGAAGTAAAAATACTATATCTACTTTTTCCAGGATTATTAATTAATAGCCATCTATTTCACTTTGACCTATGTGCTTTTGACCTCAGAAAAACTCAATGGGGAAGTAATAGAAATGAACATGATATGATCTGTCTAGGCTAGGAGACTTTTCTCAGCTTGCCAAGGTAAGTACTTCTGTCCTATTCACAAATACAGTGAGGTGTGAATTATTTGGGAAATGAAATAATTTTCACATATTTCTTTTTGTTATAGCAATAATCATCTGCTGTTGGTGGAGTTGTGAACTGATCTAATAATTCTGGAAAGCAATTTGGAACTACGCCCAAAAGGCATAGTTTGTATGTATGAAATACATATCTTTTGACCTAGAAATACCGTAGTATGTATCTCAAAAAAATCAAGGACAAATGTACATACACAAAAATATTTATAGCATTTTTTGTGGTGGCAAAGAATTGGAAATTAAGGGGAAGCCAATAAATTGGAAAATGGCTGAACAAATTTTGGTATGTGATTGTGATGTACTATAAAAAATGATAAGGAGATAGTTTCAGAAATACCTGGGGAGACCTACATAATTGATGCAAAATAAAGTGAGTAGAATCAGAAGAACAATGTACACAGTTAATAGCAATATTATATAATGAGGAATTATTTTTAAAAACTTAGTTATTCTGATCAATACAATGATCCAAGACAATCCCAAAATCTTATGATGAAAAATGTTATGTTTTCAAAGAAAGAACTGATCAAGTGTAAATGCAGATTTAAGCATTTTTTTACCCTTTATTTTTTTCTTGCTTTTTTTTTTTTTAACAACATGGTTAATTTGGAACTGTTTTGCAAGATTAGGTAGATAATAGATAAGTAAGTAAATAGACAGACAGACAGATAGATATAGGTAGATGATAAATAGACTTAATATCACATTTCTTACCTTTTCAATGGGTAGCAAAATGATGGGATGGAATAAAGAATTCTGAGCTCATTTTATTAAAAATTGAATGTTACTATTTCAAAGTCCGATTCTTTTTGTACAGCAAAACAACTGTTTGGACATGTATACATATATTGTATTTAATTTATACTCTAACACATTTAACATGTATTGGTCAATCTGCCATCGGGGTGGGGGGGAAGGAAGGGAAAAATTAGAACAAAAGGTTTGGCAATTGTCAATGTTGTAAAATTATCCATGCATATATCTGGTAAATAAAAACCATTAATAAAAAAAAACCCAAAAAATGAATGTTAAATAAAATTTTTAAAGAAAACTTATGGGCTATAATCAAAGGTAAATTTAGAAAAGTCAGCTGTTCATCAAAAATACTTTTAATATTCAATGTGATAAAAGTGAAGAATTAAATAATTGTGTCAAAACTTTATAAACTCAATTATGTAAAACAAAAAATTTCCATGTAACTTGTCCCAAAGCCCATTAAAAATGAGATTCTTACATTATTAATGGAAATTAAGGCCCTATCCTATATAAGGGACCAGATACAATTAATGAGAGACAGATAGCTTCAGTTCTTAGAGTCCTCACTTTAAGACTATCCAAGCTTCAAGTTTTTTTTCAATCATGGAGTCAGCTGACTACTTTAAGAAATAAGTTGGAAGAGGTCCACCCCACTTCAGCTTGATGAAGGAAAAGATTCTGGATACAGACTTGGAGCTTGCTACCTCATCACGTCCTTATTCCCAACATGCTATTCCAGATGTTCCAGAATTTCCCCTTAGTTGAGATGTGAATCTCTCTCTCAGTTAAGTTATTGCCTCTTTCCTAAGAGGAGTACTTCATTTGGTATTTTCTAGTATATATTCTCCTATATATACATTAGATGATTTCTGTTTTCCCATGATGTGAATAAAGGATTTCTCTATTCTCTATGTGTGCTCATTGTATAACCTTCAGTGGAAGTAAAATCTTAGATATAGATCTAGGGGATCCCCTTCTCCCAAAAAATGACAAAATGATCAAAAGTTGGTTCAAATCCAGACATATCCTCTCTAAACAATGTTTAAGAGAAAAGAGATATACTTCTAGTCTGATACTCTCTTTCTCTGAGGAGAGCAGTGGTGACTTCTGACTCTAAACTCTTGCTTTCCTTCTTTTGGAAAAGACAGGAGAGAAGAAGCTAGAGAAATTTATTGTCCCTTTCAAACCATACAAGGACAGCAACAAAAAAGAGGCCATAAAACATATTAAATTCTCTAAAGATGTAAAATTTTGTTAGGTTTATTATATTTCAACAAATTTACTTTGTCCTAATGACAAAAAATCAGTGATAAGAAAATTGAATATGAATGATACCTTGATAGGATTGTGTGTGTGTGTGTGTGTGTGTGTGTGTGTGTGTGTGTGTGTGTATCCTATTTTTGGTCAGGACTGAGTGAAATATCTCTTCATGCATTAAGTTCGTTAACTCTCTAATGTGAACTGATTAAACAAATTAATTAAATCTCATCCTTATCTATAGATTACTTATATACATATATATATATATATATATATACACATATATAGATAGATAGATAGATCCTTATCTATAGATTACTTATCAAGACAAAAAATGGTATTTTTTCATGCCAGGACAAAATTAAATTTTTCACATGATATGATATGACCACATTTATGGAACTACCATTTTGAAAAGCCAGTTAGAAAAATGGGAGGGGTAGGAAAAAATGTTCCAGTCCACTCACACATATACACATACATGCCTGTGAGCACTCATGCATGCATTTCTGATTCTAAACTTAAAGAAGACTTTCAATGTAATGAATCCAGAAGACCAATTGGCTTTAGAAGTGAGTTTATTTAAGTATACTTATAGATTTTCCCTTATATTGGCTTGAGCTCTTTTCAATATGTCATTTTGACTTTAGTGTTTTATCTTGACTTCTTTGTGTCTCCAGCAAAAAAAAAAAAAAAAAAAAAAAAAAAAAATTAAAAAATGGAGAAGGACTACTGGAGATTTACTGATCTAATTGTTCATTTTGTCTAGCTTCTAAAAAGGAAAAATATTTCTTCATAAACCTCATTACCCAGGTGAATGCAGATGCCACAGAACAGTATGAGTAGCTAGTTCTTCCAGTGACTACAGGCAGGCTCATCTTCATGAGTTCAAATCCAGCCTCAGATACTTACTAACTGAAAGACCCTTAGTAAGTCACTTAACCCTATTTGCCTCAATTTATATACAAAATTAGCAGGAGAAGGAAACAGTAAATCACTCTGACATAACTGAAAATGACTGAATGAGAACTCATAGCATAATCTGAGGAGGAAAAGCACTATATTATAGATTTTGAAATCAGTGAACTAATCCTGTTTCCAATATTCATTACTTTAGTTGTTCTGTACCTTAGTTTCTTTTTCTTCAAAATATGCCTCTCCTTCCATAGGATGTTAGAAGGACAGATATGATGATGCAATTGAAAGAACTTTATAATTTTTTTATTAATTATAGTTTTTATTTACTATATATATGTATGGGTAATTTTATAGCATTGACAATTGCCAAACCTTTTGTTCCAATTTTTCCCCTTCCCCCCAAGATGGCAGGTTATGTTAAATATGTTAAAGTGTAAATTAAATACAATATATGTTTACATGTCCAAACAGTTATTTTATTGTACAAAAAGAACCAGACTTTGAAATAATGTACAATTAGCCTGTGAAGGAAATAAAAAATGCAGGCGGACAAAAATAGAGGGATTGGGAATTCTATGTAGTGGTTCATAGTTATCTCCCAGAGTTCTTTCGCTGGTGTAGCTGGTTCAGTTAATTACTGCTCTGTTGGAATTGATTTGGTTCATCTCATTGTTGAAGAGGGTCATGTCCATCAGAATTGATCATCATATAGTATTGTTGTTGAAGTATATAATGATCTCTTGGTCCTGCTCATTTCACTCAGCATCAAGAACTTTGTAATTTTTAAGGAAAAAAGTGAATAATGAGCCTCTTGAGGTAGTAATTGATCTTCTTTGCACATAAATATAGGGAAAAGATCATTTTTCAAATAGCCTGAGTAGGGGAAAAAAAAAAAAAAAACTAACAACAACTTTATCCCCACAAGGCAGAAAAGGAAAAAATGTGTTCCCAAAGCACCATTTATCTCATTTTTCTGATTCTTATCTAAAAATAGATTCTTAGCCTTCCTGAAGGGATATAGTATGTTTGAATCTCTTGTTTCAAAGAATCTAGGTTCAAACCCTACGTTTAATACTTTTTACATACTTAAGTCATTTAAATCCTTGGAGCTCAGTTTCCTCGTTTATAAAATGAAATTGTTGGAAAGGATCACTTCTGAGATTCTTTATAACTATATTACTTTGAATTGTTTCCATTTTCCATTTCACATGTATCAAAATAGTCTAAAGAACATTTTCTTCTCCCTTCCAACTTTACTTATATTCAGAACCCCCTAAGTCCCAACCTCCTCCCTAGACCTCATAAAAGGCTTTAATTTTCCTCTATCTAATGAAATCTTCATATGTTATTATTATCTATGTAGATAATCTATCCTTCTACTAGACTGAAAGCTTCATGAAGAGAATCTGTAATATTTAAATGTGCCTGTTACTGATTCTCTCTCCTCCTCAGATTAACATATATATATTTATTGGTTGACATATTGTATCCTCCAGTAGAACATAAACTCTTTTTAGAACAGGAATTATTTTTCATATTGTCTATTTCTTATTTTCAAGTGTCTGGAGTTTAGTGCAATGATTTGCATGCAATATAGTTTATTAACAAATGTTTCTTGGAGTGGGTTGGATTGTTATGGAAACCAGATCTCCCATGAGGATTATATTGGAGCAAGGAAAAAACTACTCAATATCTCTTGAAAAGCTTTATAACACTTGTCCTCTAATTGTTATATCCCAAGAATTGAACTAACTTTTCAGAAATGGCAATGTCTTGGACTTATGAAAGCTTAATAATTTAATTGTAGTCACTAATTTGTGGAACTTCTTATGGTAGACCAAAGGGGGGGAAAAAAAAAAAACAGAATCAATGAGAAATTTCTCCATTAATTCAAATATCATTAGGATATGAAATTATAGTTGGTCAGCTGGTTCTAAAAATAGCTTCTTTAGCAACTTCCTGATAAAGTCTGGCCCTGGTCTGAAGATTTGTTTTGAGGATTAGTGAGAGATATGATTGGATAAATAAAAGTAGAGTCAGATAATGGAGTGCCTTACCCACAGGGAAACCATTTCAAGTCAGTTTTATCCTGATTGTTATTCATTTTAAACATCTATGTTCTTGAGGAACTTTGCTTCCTACTGCTCTACCCAATATCCATTTCCTAACAAGTCTCTCACTCTCTCTCTCTCTCTCTCTCTCTCTCTCTCTCTCTCTCTCTCTCTCTCTGTCTCCCTCTCTCCCTCTCAAAAGTTTACAGATTCCACAGAAACACTCAAAGGAATTCACTGCTGAGAATTCTGTTATCTGTAAAATTCCCTTTGAGTCATTTCTATTAGTATAGATAAAGTGGTTTTTGTGCCTCAATTTCCTCATATCTCAAGAAAAGGGTAGAAATAAATGAAATTTCAGACTAATGTTATCTATAAAATTATGTGATTCTAGAAGAAAAGATACAGTTCTTTCCTTTGGAGGTTTATATTTTGAGAAAATGAGAAAGTATTATTCAGTTATATCAATTCAGCCAAGTAGTAATTGCCCCATAAATATTTACTAAATAATAATGAATATATCATGTGTGCATAAGAAAAATATGTGGCAAACAATAGTTTCCAAGAAAGTATTACTCTTAGACTTCAATATGAAAGGGCACTAACCCTGAGTTCTCAAATGATGGAACATAAGCTCTGGTTTTACAAAGATGGAAACAATTCAAGATTAGATATGACAGCAAACTAGTTCTGCTATCTGAGAATTAGTCTAGTTTATCATCAAAAAGTGATTTAATCAATTTCCTTCAAACCCCAGTGATTATCTTTTTTACTATGATGACCTATATGTATATATGTATATATATATATATATATACACACACACATATACACACACACACATCAATCTATTTATTTATCTATCAATCTACCTATCTATCTATACCTATCTATTTATATATTCTCTCTCTCAGAGCCAGACAAATTGTATCTACCATTTATGTGATAGTCTGAGGGGATTGTGAGTGTCTTTATTCTCTGCCATGAACTTGAGATCCCACCAACTGTGTTTTTCCCATCTGTTAGTGGTCTGACTAATGTCCTCAATTTTACTAAACTACCAAATAACACTTACTTTTTTTTTTTTTTTTTTTTTTTTTTTTACAAATGAATATTTGCTTCAAAGTTTTAGCAAGAATAAATACACATTTTCCTTAGCATCTGGGGACACAATGTCCTCTATATCACTCTAATCAGTGAAGAAAGGGTATGGGAGGGAGGGTAAGAAGGAAATGTGGTGTTGGGCTCATAACTTAATTCTTATATACCATTAGCCCCACTAAATCCCATTCATTGTTTAGAACCTACATGACTTCCAAGTCCTGCAGATCACTCCCAAAGATTACTCCTTACTTCCTCAGGGCATAGATCTTTCATTGGCTGTGAACCCACCCTCTATTCTAATTTCTGGATTTCTGAGGTTTGTCCTAATCTTTGAAATTCCCATGTTTGAATATTCCCTTCACTTCACTTAGGAGAGACAAGAACAAACAAAAAGTTCACTGATCTGTATTCTGTTTCTCAGGTCCATATATACCCAGAGAGGAGAAATCTTAAGGCCTTTTTTCCCTTCAGTAAATGGTTTCTCACTGATTCAGCAAGCAAAAGAGTCACTGAGATCCCCAGATATGAATAAAACACAAGAAAATTTGAAAAGGCCTTTTAAGATGAGAAAATTTCAGAGTAGACAGCTCATTGTAGAAAGCTAAACTTGAGATTAGCTATTTGGAGTCAGTTATAGACTTTCCAAACCCGCTCCACAGTCACTCCGAGGTATTTCTCCAGCACTTATCAAGATTTTTCCAGGAATAAATTCCCCAAATTCCTTTTCACAATGAGATTACATCAGCTGAGCACATTATGCATGTGTCAGAGGCCCAGTTATATCTATAACATAATGTAATAGTTTTCATTCCTGTGTGGTCCCTTTTCACATCTGCAGGATAGTAAAAAGGAGGTAAATAACATTAAGATAAAAATTTTAAACTTGTACAATGCTCAGTTCCTTTATAGAAATATTAACTGTTAGTATTCTTCATATACTATTTATAACCAATGACCAAAAAGCTGACACACTATTATAGGAACTGAATTACATTCATAGTGGTATAGACACCAAAACTTGAATTCACTTCACCCCTCTGACACTTTTTTTACACTTTTTAGCTATGTAAACAAGTACAAATCATTTTCAACCTAGGCCTATTTTCCTCATTTATAAATTGAGAATAACAATAGCTGCAGTATCTACCATACATAGTTGTTGCAAGGATCAACTGAGATAATATATACATGCTGCTTTGCAAACCTTAATGTACTATATAAAATGATATCTATAAATTATATATTCATAAGAGTTAATGCATGTTTTAATGTTTGTAAAGATATATATTATGTGTATATGTTTTTGTGTATGTGTGTGTATAAAATCATGGGACAGCTGGATAGCATGGTAGATAGAATAATGGCTCTAGAGTTAGTAAGCTTCATTTTCCTGAGTTCAAATCTGGCCTCAGACACTTAGTAGCTAGCTGTCTGATTCTGGGCAAATCACTCAACCCTGTTTGCCTTTGTTTCTTCATCTGTAAAAAGATCTAGAGGAAAAAAATGGCAAAACACTCCAGTATCTTTGCCAAAAAAACCCAAAATGGGGTCAAAGTTAAGCATCATTTAAATGGTTAAACAATAAAAACATGTTATCTATCTGTATGTATATACACTTGCATACATATATGTGTGTGTGCAATAAATTGATAAAATACATATAGATTTATCTTCCCGGTGGTGCTATATTCTTGTCAATCATGGAAAATAACAACCTAAGAAGAATCAAATATTGAAACAGGGCAATGAAAAAATAAAATCTGAGTATAAGTAGGAAGCAATATATTGTCCATTAAGATTTATACCCAAGAATAACCATTTTAAAAAAATATCAAGGATAAGTTTAACTAGAAAAAAAAGTTAGTAATTGTAGGCAATATAAAATACTTTGAAAACTCCCAAGAAAACTCAGGAACAATATGAACATACTATAAAACAATCTGATACAGGCTAAGAAATATATTGGCAGAGCAGTGGAATAGATTAAGTACAAATTACATTAAATAACCACAGTAATCTAGTATATGATAATCCCAAAGATCCAAGCTTTTGAACAAAAACTCATTATTTGACAAAAACTGCAGGGAACACTGGAAAACAGTATGGCAGAAACTAAGTGTAGACCATAACCTCACAGTATATACCAAGATAAAGTCAAAATTGTTAGATGATTTAGACATAAAGGGTAAGACCATACTCAAAGTAAGATAGCATGAATCTGCCAGATTTATGGATAAGGAAAGATATAGAAAGCATCACAAAATATAAAATAAATAACTTTGATAATGTCAATTTAAAATTTTTTGCATAAACAAAACCAAGGCAAGCAAAATTATAAGAAAAACTGAAAATTGGGAGGAAGTGATACAAGTATCTCTGTCTATGTACATGTTTTATATAAGACCTATACTCTCAAATATATAGAGAACTAAGAATCTTAAAATAAGTCATTCTTAATATTATAAACAAATTACAAGAACATAGGATAGTTTATCTCTCAGATCTGTGGAGGAGGAAGGAATTTGTGACCAAAGAAGAACTAGAGATCATTATTGATCACAAAAGAGATAATTTTGATTATATTAAGTTAAAAAAGTTTTTGTGCAAACAAAACTAATTCAGACAAGATTAGAAGGGAAGCAATAAGCTAGGAAAACATTTTTGCATTCAAAGGTTCTGATAAAGGCCTCATTTCTAAAATATATAGAGAATTGACTCAAATTTATGAGAATTCAAGCCATTCTCCAATTGATAAATGGTCAAAGGATATGAACAATTTTCAAATGAAGAAATTGAAATTATTTGTAGTCGTATGAAAAGGTGCTCCAGATCACTATTGATTAGAAAAATGCAAATTAAGACAACTCTGAGACACCACTACACACCTCTCAGATTGGCTAACATGACAGGAAAAGATAATGATGAATGTTAGAAGGAATGTGGGAAAACTGAGACCCCGATACATTGTTGATAGAATTGTGAATGGATCTAGCCATTCTGGAGAGCAATTTGGAACTATGCTCAAAAAGTTATCAAACTGTGCATATCCTTTGACCCAGCAGTGTTACTACTGGCCTTATATCCCAAAGAGATATTAAAGAAGGGAAAGGAACCCACATGTGCAAAAATGTTTGTGGCAGCCCTTTTTGTAGTGGCAAGAAACTGGAAATGCTCATCAACTGGAGAATGGCTGAATAAATTATGATATATGAATGTTATGGAATATTATTGTTCTGTAAGAAATGATCTGCAGGATGAATACAGAGAGTCTTGGAGAAACTTACATGAACTGATGCTAAGTGAAATGAGCAGAACCAGGAGATCATTACATACAGCAACAACAAGATTATACAATGATCATTTCTAATGGATATGGCTCTCTTCAACAATGAGATGATTCAAACCAATTCCAATTGTTCAGTGATGAAGAGAGCCATCTACACCCAAAGAGAGGAATGTGACAACTGAGTGTGGACCACAACATAGCATTCTCACTCTTTCTGTTGTTTGCTTCCATTTTGTTTTCTTTCCCAGTTTTTTTTTTCTTCTTGATTTGACTGTTCTTGTGCAGCAAGATAACTGTATAAATATGTATACATATATTGGATTTAACATGTTTTGGACTACCTGCCATCTAGGAGAAGGAGTGGGGGGAAAGAGAACATCATTTGGAACAGAAGGCTTTGCAAGGCTTTTCAATGTTGAAAAATTACCAATGCATATGTTTTATAAATAAAAAGCTTTAATAAAAAAATTAATAAAGTAGGACATTAAACATTAAAAAAAAACAAGTCATGAACAGGCAGTTTTCAGACAAATTAATCAAAGTTATCTATACTCTTATAAAAATGTTCTAAATCACTATTGCTCATAGAAATGTAAATTAAAACAGTTCTGAGGTACCACCTCACACTTATCAGAATGGCTAATATGACAAAAAAGGGAAATGTTGGATGTTGGAAAACTGGGACACAAATACAATGCTGGTGGAGTTGTGAACTGATCCAATCATTCTGGAGAGCAATTTAGAATCATGTCCCAGGGATTTTAAAACTCTGCATATTCTTTGATCCTTCTAGATCTGTTCCCCAAAGACATCCAAAAAAGGAGAAAAGACCTATTTGAACAAAATATTCATAACAACTGGTGACAGCTAAAAATTGGATACCAAAGGGATAGCCATCAATTGGGGAATGGCTAAAAAACGTGGCATATGATTGTAATGGAATATTATTGTGCTAAAAAAAAAATGACAAGCAGAATGATGTCAGAAAAACCTGGAAAGACTTTCATGAACTGATGAAAAGTGAAGTAAACAAAACTAAGAAAATGTTGTACACAACAACAGCAATATTGCATGATGAAGAACTGAGTGACCCACCTATTCTCAGCAATACCAAAAAATGAAGCTTAGTCTCCACCTTCAGAGAAAGAAATGATATTGAATGAATACAAACTGAAGCATGCTAATTTCCACTTTCATTTTTTGACTTTTATTGTACAAAATAACTAATATGAAAATATTTTACATAATTACACATATATAACCTATATCTGATTGCTTATTGTTTTAGAAAGGGGAAAGGGGAAGAAATAAAGAAGGGGTAGAATTTGGAACTCAAAACTTTAAATAAAAATGTTTTTAAAATTGAAAAAGAAAAGGAAAGGAGAAAAAAGTGGACAAGTGAAAGATAACATGGGCATTGATTTATGCTACTCTGATAGCCATCTTAATGGTAAATGCTAAATGCTAGGGATACAAAAAATACATACACAAACACACACACACACACAGAAAATCCACTGTCTTCAAGGATCTTACATTCTAAAAAGAGAGATAAAATGTACATATTTGTCTGTTCAAACATATACATATATGTACATATTTGTTTATATGTATATATATATATATATAATGTATATGTGTGTATACATAAAAAGATAGGTAAATTCTGAGATTCATTACAATTATTACATAATTATAATTGAAGCTATGGCAGCTGATGAGATCACTAAATAAGGATATAGAGAAAAGGGTGCTTAGGATAGATTATTGGAGAATACTCACATTTAATGGACAAACACTGATAAAGATCCAACAAAGAAGACTGAGAAGGATCAGAAAAACAGGTAGGAGGGAAAACAAGAGAGAAAAGTTTCATAAGAATTCAGTGAGAGGACAATATTCAGGAGGAGAGTATGACCAATAGTGTCTAATATTACAGAGAAGTCCAAAAGGATGATAGCCTAAATAAGAAAATGTGAATTTAGTTTTATGAGCACAACATTTTCATGTGGGGTAAAATAAAGTTTTAACACTTTCATTAAATAAAAACTATATACGTGTGTTATTTGCAGTTATTGTTTAAAAATGATCTCTTAGCATAACTATTAACCCAGATCATGAATATCATTTTCATGTGAAACTTCCTTAGTATTAAATGGATAAATAATGACACTGTATTCAATTAGCTCTGTTCCTTGCTTCTCAAGAGAATTTAAGCATGAGTCAGAGATGACATAGATGTTAATTTACCATCACTGATTCTGAAGTACATTTGGTGATAGACTGAGCATGCCCATCAAAGAGTCAACACCTGCTGGATGCCAGGCTCTGTCTTGTTAATCCCTGGGCTGCTGCTTCAGGGACTGGAAAGCGTCTTATTCTAGGGTCAATCAGTATGCTAATTTAAGACCATCTGTAATGGGGAAATAAAATAAAATTTTTGTTAATTGTTAAAATTAAAATAATAAATTTTCTTAAAAGCTGGAGAATTTACCAATAGAACATTATAATATTGCTTTTCTGTAAAAAGATTGCTCTTGATATAATTATCCATTTGCTCTTTCCCCTTATAAATATTTTGTCATCTTTTCATCCTCTGTTTTACCCTCAATTGTTAAAGACCACGTCTGGGTGAAGGGCCAGGTCAATTCTCTGAAAACCTCCATAAATGTAAATCATAACATCTGAAGGAGTTGCAAAGCAGCCTTTACTGACATAGATATTTCTTTTGGACTGGGAATGAAATAAACTGGAGGCAGAGGGAAGAGAAGAGAGGTCAGAGAACAGCAACTCCTCTCAGTGTCCTTATATCATCATCATCTGCTCACATGAAGTGATTCATTCTACAGGTCTGAGTTAGACCTCCAGTAGCCACTGGAATAGGCATAGAGTCAGGAAGACCTGAGTTCAAATTTGACATCAATTACAGGCTGTGAAATCCCAGTTGAGTCATTTAACCTCCATCTGCTTCAGTTTTTTCTTTTGTAAAATGGGGATAATAATATTTGTAAAGCTCTTAGAACAGTCCCTTGAACATAGTAGAAACTTAATAAATGCTTCTCCTGTTCCTCCCCTTCTCTCATTTTTCAAATGAGGAAAATGAGACTCAGAATAATTGACTTGCAGAAGGTTATACAGCTGGTCACACTGTGATAGAATCAGGATTGAAAACAAATCTATTTTCAAATCCAGAAGTTTCTCTACTATATCATCTGACCACTAAGTATCTAATCTTGCTGTACAGGTACAATTTCCTCATAAAAAAACCCTTAATGAACACATGTTATTTGATGGCTACAATTCAAGATGGAATATGCTTGTCTAAAATCAATTCTGTAGTGCCTAGTGACATACTATAATAATCTTATAGGGCAGATAGGTGGCACAGTGAATTCAACATTAACCTGGAGTCAGAAGGACCAGAGTTCAAATCCAGATTTAGATATTCAACAATTAATAGCTGTGTGATTCTGGACATATTGTCTCATAAACACAAAGAAAATCCCATAGTTAACATTTTCGTAACTCTAAAGTTTGTGAATCACTTACCATATGCTATATTATTTAATCTTCACTACAGTGAGATAAGTCCTATTACCTCCATTTTACAAATAAAATTGAGAAGGGTTAGATAATTTGCCCAGTGTCATGCATTTACTGACTGATACGGATTTTCCTAATACTACTCTATTCTCCTTCCCAATTCTATATTTACTTGAAGCAAAACAATTTGATTTTAGCAAGGTTCTCACATTTTGTTTCTAAAATAATCTTTCTCTCTGAAAGGCATTGTATAATTCTGCCTTTTATTAGTTGTTGAAGATAGCTTAGCTCTTTATATTATCAACTAATTGGCTAATTAATTTGATTTCTTTCAGCTTTTAATGTCCTGATACAGTTTGCTCATGGTGGGGGAGAGCAATTCTGGATATTTAAGATTCAACTTTATATTTTTATTGATGCCATTTTGTCATCCCCTAAAAAAGGGAATCCTTTATCTGCATGAAATTCAGAATAACTTTTTGGTTATATCTGATTGAAGTGCAGAAAAAGACTTCAGAAAAAAAAATGGCATAGTGAATATGAGAACCCTAAATCATAGAGCTGATAAAATTTAAGTTTAGTAGTGTAAAAATTTAAATTTTATTTGGGGACCCAAATGTTAATTTTTTTTTTCTTCAAATTGTATGTGCTTATTAAGCCCACGTTAAAAAAACAGTGTGACATGAATAAAGGGTTGACCTTGAAATCAGAAAACCCTGGGTTCTATTGATTCTTCTGAAACATAACTATCTTTGTGAACATGGTGCTATTTAATAATTTTAGTCAGATCCAACTCTTTGTCACCCCATTTGGGATTTTCTTGGCAAGAATACTAGAGTGGTTTGTTATTTCCTTCTTCAGCTCATTTTACAGATGAGAAACTAAAATAAACAGGGTCAAATGATTTGCCCAAAGTCACAAAGCTGGAAGGTATCATACAGCTAGTAAGTACTGTGACCATGGACAAGTGATTCTCAAAAGCTCCAAGCAATTGTCTTAAGTGATAGTTGACAAGAAAGTTACCAGTTTACCTATAACTATATAAGATATTTTCATTATCTGGGAGTTCCCTATCCCAGTGACATCATAGATCCAAACTAAAACAAAACTACATAAAATCCCAGATTAATCACCACTGGCAAAATCTAGGATCCCCAATTCTGAGAAATCAATTAACTAACCTACATAGCTAGTTAAGTATTCAGTGATACTTACTCCATATGCAGCACTCTCTACTGTGCCACATAAAATGAGAATTGATCCTAAAGTTGGTATCTACCACTTTGCTTTCTTCTTCTTTTTTTTTTCTTTTATGAGGCAATTGGGGTTAAGTAACTTGTCCAGGATCACACAGCTAGTGTATGACATCCAGATTTGAACTCAGGTCCTCCTGATTTCAGGCCTGGTGTTCTATCCACTGAGCCACCTAGCTTCCCCAACCACTTTGCTTTTAATTGAATGAGACTTCAAGGTCTTACATATTTTTTTGAGTCATAGATGTAGAAGTAGCAGAGACCAGAGAGGCCATTGAGTCCAACTCCCTCATTCCAGCACAGCCCCCAAAGTCATCAGAGATACAACTTGGCAACCTCATCAGTAACCACAAAGAACTCAAAAACAACCCATCATAACCCAAAAATAAAGGTTTTACCCCTAAATTCCTTGGCACTGGCAAATGTTTCAACAGAAATGGTTATGGTTTTATCTTTGGAAATGACATTAGGGAATATAGGTGATCAATTACTTTACCATTGCAACCTAAGAGCATTATGACCTTCTATATGACTTAATACTGAATCTCCTTTATGTGTATCTCATGATAAACATATGAGTTTTTTGAGAGCAGAGGCTGTATTGCTTTTCTAATTGTATTTCCAGTCTTTAGCACATAATAAACAATTGAGGAATTTACATGAGCAAAAGGAAGTCCAGAAAGATTACTTCCTTAAAGTAACATAGATGGGATTTGATCCCTCATCATCCAATTCCAAATCCATTACCTTCCTATTCTATAACACTTGCTTCTAGCATCTTCAGAATGTATCCTTGTCTACATACTGTCATCAATCAATTAATCATTCAAAAATCAAGAAACATTTATTTACCTACTATGTTAGTCACTGTGCTAATCACTGGGATACAAAAAGAGGCTAAAAAAAAATCTTTGCTCTCAAGGAAGTAGTAAACTAGCTTGTAGGTAAGGCTTAGTCAAGGAAAATTTTTTCCTCTGGTAAATTTTAACATGAAATGCTCCCAGTCAAAAGTAGAAATTAGTTAAAAAAAAAAAAAACAAATAAAACAAAACAAAACCTCTGGAGTACATGTACACTGACAATGATATCAGAGAGTTTAATTATCTTAAGAAAGTTGTTTATTTTATACTTTCTCATGGTATTTTCTGTTATGTGCAGATACAAAAAAAAAAAGTTAACAAGTTCTTAAAAAAATATGAAACCTCAAAACAAAACCAGGCTTTAAGCATGAAACATTCAAAAGTATGACTTTCTCTGCATGTTAAATTGCTCATTTCCAACTCAATCTATTTCTAAATTCAAAATTCCAATTATCCAAAAATTAGTTTTGGATAATATGATGCTCTTTTAAAAAATCATTTCTATAGGTACTGGAGGAAATATTTGCTATGAAGGAAAAACATTTTGTGCCAGCAGTTTACTGAGATTGCCAGTAAAGATGGTAAAATGCATCCAATGTGGCCAAAAAAATGAAACCAATAGAATTAGAACAATATCTTCTGAGCACACTCATATCAAATATTATTTTGGGGGGGTCTTTTTGGTTTTTTTCAAATATTATTTTTAATAAAAAGTTTTCTTCTGAGGTACTTGAAATACTATATAGACAGTTACTACAAAATCTCTGTCCTTTATAGAGAACTTCATAGGAAAAGGTGAGCAATAAAGTTGATAACTCAGATTGACTCACATAAAAGGACTAACAGTGAAAAGCAGGATCATTCTCTTAGATCAAAGAAGGCAAATGAAAAAATTTTCAGTTCCTCATAGATTGAAATCTTTATAGGATTTATCCTCCTTAACTTTGCTGCATCATTTGACACTACTGACTATTCTCTTTCTGAATTCTCTTCTCCTTTATGTCTATGACCAGAGTAATATCTCCTGGGGCCCTTATGTAGAAGCTGAGCCAACCTTTTCTAGGATCCTACCCTATGTAAGCTAGGATAATTTTTCTTTTAAAAGCATTGAGACCATCACAAATACTTATTTGACTTAAGAAACTAAGGCTTGAACCATTGACGATGTAGTTTTCCAGTGGCCTAAATACAAAACTTGTAGATGAGCACTTTCTTCAAACTTCTGATCAATACAACCAAATGGAAGGCAGAGAAGCTGAATTTAAAGGAACCAGTTTTGTATCTTTGCTGCATATCCTCTCCATATTACGGTTATGTTAATAGACAGTCTATCAGTATCTCATTTTGTTCTAATCCCAAACCTAAACCTCCAGTCAGGTTGATGTCAGACCTGACCTATAGCAATCTGTGATAGCCAGTAGAACTGGATCAAAATGGAATTGTTGATAAAGTGGAAGAAGAATGAGGCACATGCAATGAAGGTGAGTTCCAGGTGGTCTCAATACTTCTGGAATTTGTGAATTTGAATGGAATCATTTAGCAAACTTACCTGGAAGAATTTGGGGGGGGGAACTGTGGACATTCAGCAATGAGAGATAGATGTGAATAAGCTCAGCATCTTTGCCTGAAGATGACAAATGCTATAAGTGTTATTTTTTGTATTCAGGGGTGATAGTGAATTCCAGGCCCAGCCTCTGTGGTAGAAGTAGGCCCATCTTAAAGGCTGGAATTCCAGGATATTCTAAGAACAATGCTGAATGAACCACTCATGATTTTTTAATATGGCATTTGGGAGGTACTTGAAAACTATACACTATGAACTTTGTTGGAATTCTTTAGATCAAGATACTGAACATGAATGACAATTCTTGATCCTTTCTAGGATGCAAAAGATCTTTTTATAAGAGGATAAATGGCCAAATGCACCTCAGTTGATTTTCTAAGGATAGAGGAATCAGGGTGGTCTACATCATTTTAAAAGAAAAGATAGCTTCCATTCTCACGCCTATGAATTGCTTTTTCACTCTAAGACTTCCAGTGAAAAATGGGTGATAGAAATAACATGAAGATCAGATCCCTTAACCCTCTTGTCTTCTGTTTTCACATTCTGTCAAGGAGCTGAATCAATTCCACAGCTGCAGAGGATGAGAGATTTCTCCTAGGAAGGGACCTTGTAAGCAAACCTTGTAATTTTGTGAGAAAATCAAGACCCACACAGATAAAGTAATTTGCTCAAAGTCACCTATGTAATAAGTAATTATACGTTATACTTAATAAAAATGCCTGTTGAATTGAAACTATTTATTTTAGTGCTAATTTTTGACTTGTAAAAATATTTATTTTTGACATTCTTTTTTTTTTAATTTTGAGTTTTTTCTTTCTACTCCTTCAGCCCTTATCCCACCTGTTGGGAAGGCAAACAATATGATTTCCATTATACATGTGAAGTCATGCAAAATATATTTCCATATTACTCATGTCAAAAAAAAAAGACAAGAAAAATGAAGTTTAAAAAAAGTATGTTACAATCTGCACCTAGAGTTCATCAATTCTTTTTCTCTGGAAGTAGATAGAATTGGATCTTTTGGAATTATCTTGAATCATTGTATTGATAAGAAGATCAAATTTTTTTTTAATTCTCTGCTCTTCTAGTTTTGTTTCTTCTTTCCCATTTTTCACAAACAGAACTCCTTTGTTAAAATCATATTATAAAAGTCTTCATTTCAAACAAGAGTTTGTGTTCTCATCCCAGGCCTTTCTTCAGGGGAGTGCAACAGTTATCCTTCAGTCATATTATGTTACAGTCCATGTAGCAATAAAAGAAAAAGAAAAAACAAAACAAAACAAAACAAAAAAAACCTTTTTTCAGTTGGCATAGCCACACCTAACTCATGTATAAAAAGATGAGATTTTTAAAAGTTACAAGACAGATTATGCTACAGGACAGCTTCCACAAAATTATTTTCTTCCCTATTTCATCCACTTCCTTCCTGGTTCTGTTTTATGCAATCCTTACCCATAAAATACCTTCCTAGTGTTTTTATTAGCAGCTTACCTTTTTACGTTTCTGAAAAAGTAGCTGAAGGTATAGTCGACAGAGTATTGGGTCTGAAGTCAGAAAGTCCTGAATTCTATAAAATGAGAGATAATGATAATATCTACTTTTCAGGTAAGATTTTTTGAAAGTGCTTAGCACAGTATCTAACATATAGAGATGCTATGTAAGTACTTATTCCCTCCCCTACTTTTTTTCCCTCCTGATTATTCTATATTTATTATTGTTTCATATTTATTCATCTTTCATTTATTATTCTATAGTATTATTAGGACACTAATTACTCTAAATATATTCACCGATTTAAAAGAATCTGCTCTCAACTATCAGCACCACAATAGACTGTATCATATCTTAGCTTGTACAAATACCTTATGTACACATTATACACTCAAATCTTCTTGATTTTTTTAACACATTATTCAAATCAATTCTGTTTATCAGAAGCTAATGTCAAAGTAATCCTCTGTCTTATGTGTTGATATTTGTTCATTAAATCAACCAGAATTGGCAGATAATTGAATGAGAGAATGAAGAAAGAGGAAGGAACCAAAGAGGTTTCCTCTTTGATTAACTAGGAGAATAGTAGTGTTGTTAGAAATAAGGAAGTTATGTGTAAGAGCAAGTATTTGAAGAAAGAGGATGAATTCTATTGTAGACATATTGAGTTTAAAATGCTATTGAACCCAGTATGTGGGTGAAACTTTCTATTAAGCAGCTGGAAACATGGAAAACAGATTGAGGATGGAAACATAAATGTTGGAGTCACCTGCACTAAGATAAAAGTTGGAGTTATTAAAGTGGATGAGATCTCAGTGAGTTTAGAAAGATATAAAAATACCAGCTAGGTGGTACAGGTGGATAGAAAGTGTTGCCCCTGGAATCTGAAGGACAGTTCAAATCTGGCCTCAGACACTTACTAGCTATATAACCCTGAAAAAGTCACTTAACCCTGTTTGCCTCAATTTCTTCACCTATAAACTGAATTAAAGAATGAAATGGCAAACCACCCCATTATCTTTGCCAAGAAAAACCCAAATGGGGTCAGAAAGAATCAAATGTGGCTGAAATGACTGAAAAGCAACAACAAAGCTATGAGACCAGAGAGCCAAGTTCTAGAACCTGGAAAATATTCCCCTTGGGGGCAAGTGGAAGAAAAGGAGCCAATGAAAACAAGAGAAGTGTTCAGAGATAACTAAAGTGACCAAGGGAGTAGAAGTTCAGGAAGAAAGATCTGATCAAAACTAAGTCATCTATATAGTATTTGATAGTTAAAAAGCACTTTATATATGCTTTCTTTTATAATGTCAAGAAATTCAGAGGTTAAAGAGGATGAGAATGAATGAGAAAAGACCTGACCATGCCTTCTCACCAAAGGGTCATTTGTAACTTTCTAAAAAGAAGTTTTAGTGGGGAAGAAGAAACTTGTTAGGGAGTAAAAGGTGAATGAATAGGCAGCTGGCTAAACAATAAAAGTAATGAATATAGATTAAAGTGATTTTTCATCACTGTCTTTCAAAAAGACAGTGATGATTTTTTTTTAAATGGGGACACCAAAGTATTTTTGTAGAAAGAGGTACAAAGACTTAGTTGAAGATAGAATGGAGACTGAGAGACAAAGACAAAGAGAGAGACAGACAGACAGAGAAAGATAGAGAAAGAAAAAAGAAAGAGAAAAAGAGAGAGAGAAAAGAAAAAGAAACAAACAGAAAAACAGATAGATACAGAGACAGACAGATAAAAGTTGCAAAGAAGATAATTGAGGAAGCTGAGTAATTTTGGAGTCAGGAATATAGAAGATTAAAACTAGCTTTAAATTTCTATGATTCTGACCTAGCTTTGGTGAAGAAGAGAGGAAATAGAGAAAGAGTGAAAGTAAATACAGAGAAATGTTGAGATAGAAAGGAAGCAAGTTGTAAGCTTTCACTGAAAAACTAATCACATTGATGATTTACTTTGGATTGAAATTCCTCCTTTCACTAGGGGGAAGAAAAGCTCATAAAAACTTGCATCTTTATCAGTATCTGGTGACTTCATACATTACAATATATAATTAACTGAATCTTTTCTTTATTTAGATCTTGTGTAAGTACTTTGGCAGCTAGCCTCTGAGCCTCCTCCTCTTAACAAGCTTGGAGATTGAAGCCTTTTCAGTAAAAACTTTACATCTTGGAAGGGCCTCTTATATTTTAAACTTCCACAATAGGGGAAGGATTTCTTTGTAAAAGAAATAGACTATCATCATCATCATCATCATCATCATTATCATCATCAATTTGTATATTCATATAATCTAGGTGCTACAAACTCTCTTGCTACCTCCATTATCACCTAGAATCCTCTTCCATTCCCACTTTAGATGAATGTAATAATGATGTCATTTATGAATAAGAGACATTATAGCATTGAGCAAAGAGAGGTAGTCTAGAAATACAGAAGACCTGAGTTCAAAGGCTCACCTTTGAGATCTATTAACTTTTTGATGCTGGTAGTCACTAAACAATCTTGCGCCCTAGATAATTTTCTCTAAGACCATATATTGGCTGCTCATACAGTACAGTTAGACAGTTAGGAAGCCATGAATTGAAATTCAGCTTAAGATACTAGTCAAGTCACTTAACCAATTTGACTGAGTTTCCTCAATTGTAAAATGGGAAAATCAAAGAAAATTATATTTGTGAAGCATTCAATACAAAGCCTGTCCCATAGTAGGCATTTAATAAAGGCTTATTAAAAAAAAAAAAATAGAAGGTGATGAACCACTTCAGTAGAAGTAGATTCCTCCTTGGAAATTACAAGTCTAATTTTTATATTCAACAACAACCACTCTAGTGATAATATAATATTTAACATTTATGTGCCACTTTAAAGTTTGCAGATATGTCATCTCATGACTGAATCTGCTTAAGAACTGGAAATCTAAGCAGTTTTATTTTGTTTCGTGTGATATGGGGGAAGGGGCAGTGAGGGAGAAAGGGATTTCATCCAAAAGCAAATTGAGTTGATCCCATAGGCAGAATTACATTAAGGCCTATGTGCACTCTGAATAAATTTCCAATAAGTAATCTCCTTCTAATCACCCTCCAGAAGTCCTCATATAGGTTCATAAAACTAAAAAGCCCTGGACAATTTCAATATTTGTTCATTTGTAAATACAGTCTTACCTAGGTTGATGCCTTTTAAAGGAATTAGGATTTTCTTAGAGTGATGCTGAAAACAAAGAGCTTCTCAGGGTAATCAAAAAACCAATCAAAACAAATCCAGTTTGGAATTTTCTTAGTAAAGATATTGGAATAGTTTTCCATTTCCTTCACTAACTCATTTTATAGATGAGGAAATTAAGAAAAATAGAGGTTAAGTGACATGTCTGAGATCACACAGCTAGTGACTGTTTGAGGCCAGATTTGGACTCAGAAAGATGAGTTTTCCTGATTCTAATCCTGGCCTTCTATCCACTGTGCTACCTATCTGGTCCACAACACATACACAAATTAAGAAATTAAATAATTAGAAAATAATACAAATTAATTTCAGAAGGGAATGAGTCAATAGGTCTAGGAGAAGAGATAACAGAATGGGCTTTGGAAAAGTTTTGTAAAGTGATTGGTTGTATCTTGAAGGAATCTAGAGATCCAAGAGGCAAAGGTAAAAAAAAAAAAAGGGGGGGGGGAACCTCAATAAACAAAATTAGGGAAAAAATACTGAAAGAGATTGTTGCTAAAACTTTGAGAATTCCTTCAACTCACTCTCTTATCTTTTCTTTCATTCACTGTAACCATCTTGGCTTTTACCCATGAATCTAAGCAGTGAACCAATAAAGTAGGTAGGAAGGTAAAAAGAGAATTCTAGACAGTTACTAGATGCAACAAAATGCTATCTAATACCTAGATGTATGTAGGTAAAATAAAAATATACTAAAAATAAACCTTAGACCATTTTATTTAAGCCAAAAAACTAGTAATTTTCATAAAACAAGAGGGACACCAGTCAGGAATTGTTTATCCATTCTTTCATTCAGTAAATATTGATTGAGCCTTTACTATATGCCCATTATACTAAAGATGATAGAGAAGTAATATATGGCACAGATCTTGTCTTCCAAGACTTAACCATCCAACTAGAAAGATATGTCATTGTTACTTATTTAATTTGCAACTGTTTTTGTTTTTTTTTGTTTTTTTTTGTTTTTTTTTACCAGCTTGAAATGGATGCAAAACAAAATCCAGAGTAGAATTAAATAGGGTTGTCTCTTTTGTTTGATGGAAAGGATCTCTTTTGAAATGAGAAGATAAAGTAAATAGATTAGTGATTCAATTAATATGGATGTTTCCTCCAACCATGTTGAGGGTAACTCATACATACCTATCTCACTTTGGCAATTCTTGTCCATTTGTTCACATAAATTCAACACAAGGAATCAACCCAATATGCCAAGGGATTATAAAATAAGAGATTTAGATGTGGAAATTACCTTTGATAGATGAGGGAAATTGAAGCCTATGGATGTTATGTGATTTGTCCAAGATCATACAGTTATTAAGTGGAAGTCAAGATTTGGATCCATTTCCTCCTATTCTAAAATCTAGGATATTTTCTATGTACCATAATGTCTATATCTTACTTTCTTTTGACATCACGAGAATGCCTAGGTCTATTCATCAGCTATTCTTTGCTTTTACATGAAAGATCATCTTTTTCAAAATTCATACATTTCTTAGGTACCATCCTTTCCATCGATTCTCCTTCACAAGTCCCTTCTTGGTAATATCTTTTATCATATCATTCACCTATCATTTACTTCTCCATTGCTCTTTTGTTGATCTTCTATTTCAATTCTCTATTATCCCTGATTTACAATCATACAACAACTCTAAAAGAATATAAGTATTTGAAAAATAGGACCTTATTTCAGGGAAAAGCTTTTGTAATTTCTCAAAGGCTATCCATGTCCCCCTCTAATTCTGGCCCAAAAGATTATCATATTCACCAGGTCTATCCAAGATAGAAAGATGTGTATCTCTACATGTATGCATAGGTGTATGTACATATAAAGATAGACAGGGAGTTAGATAAAAAGATGTTTATCTCTCTAGCTATATGTGTACATATGTATATACATATGTAAAATATATATTTATGTATATACATATGTCTGTGTATGTGTATATAGATATTTTTAGAAATATGCATCTATTTATATGTATGTGTGTATAGCTAGATTAAAGATATGTATACATATCTATGTCTATGTCTTTATAGATAGCTAAAAACACATGCATCTATATGTACATATATGTGTATGTGTTTGTATAAATAGGTAGATAATCAAAGATATGTATATGTGTATATGTAGATGAATATACATATATGTATATATACTGATGGATTAGTTCAATAGGATGTTCATTCATTTTATATAATAATTTGAACAATAGATATTCTATTTAGAAGACTGAAGTTTTAAAAATTAAATTATATAGATTTCTACTAGACTCTGGTGAATAAGATTATTTTGGTCCTGATAATTACACAAAAATCTAAGAATATATTTAGATATTAAAATGGTATCTGTATTATTTCAATATTTTAAGCTATAATTTCACTGCTTTGGGGATTTTCTCTATCAATATAAATCGGGACCCTGTTACAGCTTACTAGAGTTACTGTGGTTTAAAAAATTCCACACCTTTTTTCCAGTCTCTGATAAAGTAATACAGAACTGAGTGAAATGAAGTTTTCTCTCATGCAATGTCAATGGAGAAAGGTCAAGTTCCAAGCTACCTAGAGTATTCACAAGTCTTATGTGAATAAAATTTCTGATTCATAGGATTTTTAATGAATAATAAATAACAAACCAGAGTACTGGGGGGGGGGGGGAATAGATCCATAAATAGAGTAGAGATGATTTCTGTAGGGAGTGGGGGCAGCATACATCATTCTTAATATAATCACTGTTAGAAGACATGTCCAAATGTTAGCCAATTAAACAGAAAACCCAAAAGATAATAATTGTCTTCCAGATACCAGGAAGCAAAATGTGTCAGGTTAATCCTAATGAAAATCAGTTAAGGAAGCATTCACTTGTATTTTAGTGATGGATTCTTAGATGTATTATTAAAACAGTATAAAATAGTATAAACTCCACATCTCTAGATTAAGTGTAAACATGACCTGAATACATAAAAATTCAAATAGTGTGGATTAAACTTTCTCCATAATGTATATGTACATACACACATATATATCTGTATATATATGATATACCTGTCATATATATGTATGTATGTATTATAAAATACATATATATGTACCTTCATATAGTAAAAAAAATAATTCTGTGAGCCAAGTTAGACTTCTCTTACCCTTCATGTGTGTATGTGCACCTATTTTCCTACTTGCCTACTTGTTTCTCACATAGTTATTCTATCTCCTATCTACCTATGTTGTTTCACAGGCTCTTTCCAATACTTGTGATGCACTTCCTCCTCACTTCTCTTAGAATTCCTAGATTTCTTCAAATCCTGTTCCAGTGCCACCAAATGTGTGAGGCTTTTCCTAATTCCTTCAGCAATTAGTGCTTCCTCACCAATCCAATTCAATTTGGTAAACTTGTGAAATACTTACTATGTACCAGACCCTATGCTAAGGACTAGGGATATAAATAAGAAAAAAGGACCTTCTTTACCTTCAAGGAGCTTACAATCTAATAGGGGACTCTGAAAAGAAAACTGAAAACTAGGAGGTGGTGAGGAAAGCATTAGGGGGTATGTTGTTCTATGAAGTGGCAGTGAAGTAGAACTGCTGATAGAGAATGAAATTATAAGGAAGGTTGTGAAACCTTTTAAAAAGAAGGTATTGGGAGGAATGCTCTACTCTCTAGTCCTCCAAACAGAAGGGAAGAACAACTGAGGGTGAAGTGAGGTGTACAGAACCAATATTGAAGTCATTTTTCATGATGATGTGATTTTAGGTGACCAGCTTATACGTGTGTGTATATGTGTGTGTGTGTGTGTGTGTGTGTGTGTGTGTGTGTGTGTGTGTGTGTGTGTGTGTGTAAGGGGGAGAGGGAACATACTATTTTCTAGAGTGAAAGCCAAGAAGAAATGTTAATGGACAAATTACTTTCTATTACATGTACTTTCTATTACATATATATATATATATATATATATATATATATATATATATATATACACACACACATTTCTCCATATGGAATGTCAATGCCTTTAGGACAAGATAATTTAATTTTCTTGTCTTTGTATCCACAGTATCTAACAAATAAAATGTATTAATTGAATAATTGAATGATTGATTGAAATGCTAAACAGACTAAAGAGTTTCTACAGAGAATAGCCAGGAGTAGAAATAGATAAGTCTTGGGAAAAAAAAGTTTACAATATATAGCTATATACATATCTATATACATGAATTTACATGCTCATTCATACACACATACATATATATGACATTTTTCCCCAAAAAAGTTCATTTTTACAGGTTTTATGATTTTTTGAGAACCAAGAACATTTTCCCCTCACCAAAAAAAAGGGTATTTAAAGTTTTTTATATCCATACTTTTGATTCAGATACTACTTTCTACCTCTGTTAATTCTGCTTAACAATTGTCTCACTGGTAACCAAATCCAGGATCTGCGTAATCAACCTAGCAGTTCTGGCCTCAACCCACATAGCTGACTTCTCTCATTTTCTATAGTTTTAGAAGCTTGCCATGGACAATTCTTAGCCCCCATCAGTGTCAGATTCTATCCTAGGTCATACAAGTAAAGAAGACAAGGAGAAATATCAGAGATACTAGTCTATATTAGCTCTAATTTTATATTTTTGTGTACATTTATACATATATGTATGTATATATATATACATATATGTATATATATATATGTAATTTTTATTTGGTTCTTTTTTGGCTTAGAAATGAAATAGAGACTATCTGATGGTATGATATGGAAAAGAAAAGAACAATAATAATAGGCAGCATTTATGTAAAGTGGGGATGTTTGCAAAGCATTATATATGTTATTTCATTTCTCCTCACTAACACCCTGTGAGGTAAGTGAAATATTATTATCCCCATTTTACAAATAAACTGAGATTGAGAGAGGGATTGGCCAAGGGTCATGAAGTCATTGTCTGAGGAAATATATGAACCCAGGTCTTCTTGACTCCAAATCTGGTATTCTATTCACTGCTTTACTAAGTGCTACATACTATTAAAACTTGAAACTATATGTCTTTTAGGAGGTACATATACATAAATTCATATACTTACATACTCACATTGTTATACATGCCTAAAATGTGCCCACTGGTATAGATATATATATAAATATATGCATTTATATGTATAAATATATATGTATAAATATGTATTTTTCCTGTAGAAAATATATGTGCATGTACATACATATGTATGAATATATACTTATATGTATACATATGCACACAGAGCAAACTTTTCTTTCCAAGGCTTCTTTATTTGCATTTCTAGCTATTCTTTCTACTAACTGATTTGCACTATACAAACTCTCTAATTCCCTATATGTGTTGTGTGAATGTGTATATATACACATTTAATTTGTACTATATAATACACTATACCACAGTTTACATTATATTAATTACATATTATATAATTAAAATATGGAGAGATATACTATATATAAATACATATATATGTACATGTGTATGTATATAACACCTATAAATTGTATTTGTAACTCAAGAAGTGCCTTAATAGAAATGAAATCATATTCTCTTCAGCAATCAGTAAGTTAGCTTTTCCCTGGAATTCTGCTAAAATAACAAAGACAAGGAATATATTTTTATATGTCTAAAGCCTTTATGGAAATATATTATTCATCTCAAGACACAAGGAAGCAGTTTAGCATAGAGGAGAAAGTACAGCTTCACCAGTCAGAGGATTTGGGTTTGATTCTTAATTCTGTAATCTTGAACAAGTCATTTAAATTCTCTAAACTTAATTTTTCTAATTTTAAAGTTACAGGTTAGGATTAGATTGTCTCTGAGGACTTTTACAGCTCTAGATTGATGATCTCTTAGTATGCAAGGTACTTAATTTTAGATTGCATTCAAAGTTTCCAGGTTGTTGATATTCCATAACATTGTCAATAATTATTTTAAACATAAAACTTACATAAAATTAACTGCAACTGTAGGTGTCATAAATTTGAGATCATTCCTGATTTATAGAATTCTTAAATTAGAGCCATAATTAGAAAAATTTTTGTAGTGAGTTAAATATTACAAACTGTAACTGACATCAATATTTTGAAGCATCCTCAGTGTATAGAGATTAAGAAAGGGAGAGAGGAGCATCTCAAGGACCCTAGCTTGAGGCTGTAGTTGGAAAGATTGCTACAACTTAGTACAAAGTACTAGTAAAGTTGAAGGACAGCAAGTGCTATAAGTATCCTCTACATGTGTTATTTTTCAGCTTTTGAATTCTAGAACAAGAACCCAGTCGCCTCTCTAGAATAATACATCTACCTCAAATTTATATTTCCGACTGTTTTACTCCTGACTCTTTTAAAACTTCCAAATTCGTGTATGATATGGAAGTCTCAAAAAGAATGAATATTGAAAGAGAAATCAAGCCCAAGGGAAAAGCCTATTTTGAATTACATAAAGTTTATTTTTTAATTAAATATATGACATTTTCATGGCTTGTTATAAAAGAAAAGTTAATGACTATCAAAACATCAGTTTGAAAGTGTAAAGTACTATGTACATGTGGAATATGAAGAAGAATTAAAACAAATCAAATATTAACTATGATAACATTCTTGGGAGGAAATTGCTTAGCAGCATTTTGCAATCAATCCATTCTTGTTTTTCTCAAAATACTGTCTAAAAAGATTAGAAAAAATTCTAGATAATGGATATTGGCAAGACCATGGGAATTACAGAGTCATAGAACTACTGGAAAAATACTTAGTGCCTGTGTAATCCAACTTATAACCAAAAAACAATCATCACTCAACAAAGAATCATCTAGTCCCTGTGTACAAAACCTCCAACAAAATGAATCTGTTGTTTTCACAGGCATCCCATTCTATTTTTAATAGCTTTCATTGTTTAGATATACTGATATTAAATCTGAGTTTCTCTGTTTACCACCCATTTGTTCCCCTTAGGGACAAATAGAACAAATATTATCCATCTTTAACAGGATAAGACCTTGAAATAGTTATATTATGCTCTGTAACCTTTGGACTTCTCCAAACTAAATATCCTTAAGTTCTTTCACTAAATTTTCATATGGCATAGATATAGAATGCATCATCATTTTGGAACCCTTTGTTTGGATACTCTAACTTACCAGATACTCCTCCCTAAACTGGACACCCAAAGGGTACTTAAAACTCCAAATGTAGACTAAACAGAGAGCTCATCTCCCTACAACAGCAGCTAACAACTACAAATCATCTCCCTAAGTCTATCCTTATCATTCCTTTCAGTAGTTTCTTTCATATCTATCAACATCATCAATTTAATATATGCAATATTTCCTCTAAGTTTACTCTTTCAGATTACACTGGACTGGCAAGTAAGGTTCCCAGAAGAAAACTTTTCTCCTTTAAGAGAGGATTTCCAGGTAGATAACTCTTACAATTTCTAATGTTATTTCTCCTGAGGCCCTATCTGGTATTGCCCCTAAAATTGGATATCAAACCATTGGATATCAATCAAGTTCTAGAAAAGTTACTGACAGGCATAGTAAAACAATAGTTGCAAAATCTGAACCCATAACATCAAAAGTCCAAAGGCCTATTCTTCTCTTAAACACAATTTCTGATCGCAAGGTTTCTGGATTAAATCTCTTATATCATATGAAAAGAGGCTTTAAATTACTATTGATTGGAGAACTACAAATTAAGACAGCTTTGAAGTAACACCTCACACCTCTCAGATTGTCTAAGATGACATTAAAAGATAATGATAAATGTTGGAGGGGATGTGGAAAAATTGGTACACTAATAGATTGTTGGTAGAGTTGTAAAATGATCCAACCATTCTGAAGAGCAATTGGAAACTATACCCAAAAGGCTATCAAATTGTGCATACCCTTTGATCCAGCAGTCTCACTAATTGGTTTGTATTCCAAAGATATCTTAAAGGGGGGAGGGGTAATCCATACATGCAAAAAGGTTTGCAACAACTCTTTTTATGATAACAAGGAATTGAAAAATTGAGGCAATACCAATCAATTGGGGAATAGCTGAATAAGTTATGATATATGAATGCAATGGAATAATATTTTTCTATATGAAATGATGAGCAGATTGATTTCAGAAAAGTTTGGAAAGACCTACATGAACGGATGCTAAGTGAAGTGAGCTCAGGAGAACAATGTACACAGCAGCAAGAAGATTAAGTGATGATCAGTTGTGATGGAGTTGGCTCTTCTTAACAATGAAATGATTCAAGATAATTCTAATAGACTTGGGATGGAAAATCCCAATCACATGCAGAGAGAAAAATATGGAGACCGAATGTGGATTGAAGCATCTTTTTTGTTTGGTTGGTTTTTTCCCTTTTGGTCTGATTTCTCTTTCACAACATGACAAACATGGAAATATGTTTAAAAGGATTACAAGTATTTAACGTATATCAGATTGCTTGTTATCTTGGGGAGGGAGGTGATAAAGAAAGGAGGGAGAAAATTGAGAACACAAAGTTTTACAAAAATTAAATGTTGAGAATTACCTTTACCATGTAATTGAACAAAATCAAAATACTATTTAAAAATAAAAAACTTTTT